>NW_016910450.1:156547-282108 GCF_001483705.2 Eufriesea mexicana
TAACTATTATCCATGCCTAAAATAGAAGAACGTGAAGCAAAAAAAGGCAATAAATTTTACCTACCTTTCATCATAAATTCAAATTTCGATGAATAGTACATTCGATATTTTGGGTCTTATTTTTAATAACCAACCTACCAGACAAAATCTTTAAGCAGGACACATTAAAAGATGTTAGCAGGACGATCGTAAATCATTTGCCGCAAAAACAATGAAATAATTCATCTCAGCTATTCATTATGCTGTCAATAAAAAATTCATTTAAAATTATTTAAATTCATTTAAATAAATTAAATCTCATAAAGCATAATTATAATTTTATAGGCATTCAGGAATTAATTCTACAAATTATACAAGCAACTTTTTAAATATTTATTATTTATAAAATATGTAATCTGTTCCATTTAATTTTTTGATAAATTTTTTATTTTTATATATCCATTTTAAAAATTATATATATGTAATGGGAATGATAAAAGGAAAATGAACTCCAGTTCCTTTTTGAGGAACATTACAGTAAGTACTTACTTTATTCTTCAAATTTTCATGTGAAATTCTAATTTATATTTTAAGCATACTCTCAATAAAATTTTAATTTTTACGTATTTTTATATATTTCTTAGAAATATTTCTTTACAAATTATCAACACATAAACAGCAAAAAAAATTAATGTTTAGAAATTTTGAAAAAAACTACAGTAACAAATTTTTTAAATTTTCACTTGAAATATATATAAAAAAATAAATATAATTTTCATTTTATATTTAACACTAAATCTATCATAGCCTAAATAACCGTTTTTAAATATTTAATTGAAAATTCTGCATTCAAGGTTATCTATCTGTTCATTTCACTTCTCGATTTTTCTTTTAACATAGGTATCAAATTTCCAATATCTTAATTCATTCCATTTTCTTCCAAGTTTGCCTTCTTTCATTTTTGTATCTGTCGGTCATTTGACCGGTGATGGTAGGTTTAGTGTTAATTTAAATTTAAATTTTAATTTATAAAAAGAAGGTTATTTTAACAAAATTTGTATCGTAAAATATAATGAATTCTATGATCGAAATCCGATCATAGAATTTGCCAGTATGGATATCTGCGAAGTATCAAAGAAAACGATAATTAGTAGTAGTAGAAAGTAGTACAAAAGGAAGATTTGAAAAGATTTATTACTCAATTACGTCGTGGTCTCGAGAAAACATAAAGACTACTATTTAATACATAATTCCGATCATAAAACAGCAACGAGAGAAAACACAAGTAACTTATTACTATTTCAAATTTAAACGCCTAAAAAAACCTAACCTTAAATTCATAATCGACGTAATCGAAAAATATATTTGACATTCGAACGTACCTCTTAAATAAAAAAGGAAGAAAACCAAAAACAGAAAGAGAGATGGAAAATGTAAAAATTTCCCATCTATACGAAAAGAATGGTTATTGTCAGACACTGCTCTCTTTCACACGTTGCACGTTTTTCAGTCACATCTCCTTCTGTTCTTACAGAACGGCGGTCGTTAAGATCGTATCGGTTATTAGACCACTTGGTATCAGCAGAATTCGCCGTTTCCTATGCGGTAAAACACATTCGTGATTTCACCACCGGCCGACTAAGTGGTTGCATCGGCCAACAATAGACGGAGCGGCGCGCTTTTCTCCGCGTGGAATTCGAGTTACGTTCGAAGCGGCATCGAGGAGAACAGTATCGACTTCTCGGCTGCTTTCGCGTGGCCGCATCCGGAATCGATCGACGTGACGGGAGATACGTAAACAGGATACGATCACTGACTCACACGGCGTAAACTCACCGGTCATTAGACCCGTTTGTAGACTGACGCGACGGCTCGACCAGCTGGAGATGCAGTTTTACGCGAAAATTTATGCACGATTAGAGGCCCAGACATCTTTCGAGGCTGCGATTAATTTCTTATCGACGCGTGAGCTCTTGACAGCCATTACACCGAAGTGGCCATTAATCCCGCGTTCGTGGACGAGCCTTCACGGGAAATCACGAAATGACGTGTTTGAATAATTTGTGAAAAATTGATTTTCATCATTAATTCTTCTCTTCGTTCGTGAATCATCTTACAAAATTGGAAACAGATATTATCTCGAAGCAGATAAAATAGATAACGTTTGAAAGTAGAATCGAATGCTGTGTGAAAATCCGATTTTATTATTCATTCTTCGTTTACTAAGATTTTTAAATATTTTGAAAAAAAATGTTTGAATCTTTTATTAAAATTTTATTTTGCCATTAGTCACTCGTTCGTGAATATTTTGAAAAATCTGAACTAAAAATATTCTAATTCTACATAAAAATTCTGTTTTATCATTAATTCTTCATTTTTAAATATTTTAAGAAATTTTTAAATGTTGCATGAAAATTTTATTTTACCATTAATCCCTCATACGTGAATATTTAAAAAATATTTTTACGGTAAATGTTCGAATTGCGAATAAAAATACGATTTTGCCATTAGTGGTCTTGTTCGTGAAAATAAAAATTTTTTAAGAAAAATCGTATTCTACATAAAAATTCTGTTTTACCATTGAACTCTGAACATTTTTTAAAATTGGGTTTGGAGGTATTCAAATTTTCTTTCAAATTTTGCTCAATTGATTGCCAAGACTATGTTCAAAAACATCGCTAATCTGTTTTCTTGCAGGTGCCTGTTCTATCTTATCATTAATTTTCCATTCGTGAACAATAAGAAGTCAGCAAAAAGAATATTCGAAACCTGCATAGAAATTCAATTTCACCATTAATTTCACATTCGTAAGTATTTAAACTAATTTCGAAAAGTAGGATACGTATTCTACATTAGAAATCCATTTTACCATTAATGTCTTGACCCAGAGCACTTTAAGATTAGGTAAGGAAGCGAATTTTTGTTAGATTTCTGCTTGATCGATCGTTGAACCAAGATCACGTTCAAAGACGTTGCTAACCTCCGCTTTTTCCCGCAGGTACACTTGCTCAGGAATGAGATGGTAGTGACTTGCTAAAATTTAATCTACTGCGGCCAGCGAGGAAAACGCTCTGATTCCTCAAGTAATCAGAACATGGCGATCAGCGAGCTCTCGTGCTGAACAAGATACGAAAATGAATTTCGATACATAGCTGTGAACAAAGGACCGTAAGAAAAAAGAGGAATCGGAGAAGCGTGGTAAGAAGGATCATAACGTTCGGGGGCCCATGAAAAGTAATTTGGCAAAGATACTGTGCCGAAACGTTTAACGAGTGGAGAAAGTCGAACAAATATAAAAGGAACAACAAACGAAAGTAGACTTCGCGAAAAAAAATTGCAGTCCCTGTCCTTGTATCTTGCTCTGTAAGTATCCAACTCTCGATTGTCCTATTTAACCTTCTCTTTTTTCTTTACAGGGACAGATGTTATTACATATCATTTTCATAGTGACTGTCATTGCAATTGGTAGGACGGATGTGTAAAATTATAAACATTTTCTTCTTCGTGAAATTTATATGAATGATAAGGTGGATGGTAAGATGGTCAAATTGAAGTTAGACAGTACTGTTACTAGTACTGCCCAAAAGAGCATCTTGGAATTTTTCAAAACGTAAATAATGCGTCCAATGCACGGTTCGTATACACGGTTTATGGATCGTGGCCCATACTCGGATGCGATGGATACTCGGCCAATGGAACGTCCCAAATAATACTTTTAGTTACACATCCTACACGTACGAGGATTCAGAAAATTACTTGACGCTTTAAACAAGAGATCACAGATGTACAATTACATTTGGAGTAAATGTGTACGAGACTACATGCTTTAAAAATATCTAGTCTCTAAATTTTTTAACCATTTTAATATTTGCTTTTAAACATTAACAATGGAAAAATTTATTCAAATACAAACGATATTATTTTGTAGAGTGTAAGTAAATTTTAAAAATTTCAAAAATTAAGAGGAAATAATGAATCGACGATTATTTTCAGTCCCATAATTTTGTAATTTATACCTAATAATATTTTAAGAAACCTAATACCTAAATGAATGACAAAAATATTATATTTAAATTTTTGAGAGATTTTATTTTACAATATTAATTTATTAAACATAACCTAATTTCCATTAATAAAATTTACAATAACGTGGGTAGAAGCTTTCTTAAAATTTAAAACTGCTTTGTAGAATTACCTACTGTATAGGAATGAAACACATACGTGTACAATAAAAGAGGTAATAGTACAGGTATTATAACTGATCATTGATTGAAAATTGCAGCGAACATGGGTAAAAAGGATATTTAATATCGATATATGTAAGTAATTGATGAGATTTTCATTATAACGTCGAATTTATGAATTCTTGACAATCTGAAATGAAATAATAATTTTTATAGGTATTTTTGTAATTGTTTAATGATTTTTCGAATTCATTTTATTTTCCGCGAGTGTTCCAATGAAACTATTTCGAAATAGCAATTGAAACAGAAAATGGATTTATTGCGATGCTACAGGCTACTAGAATTACCCTTTACGTTTATTACCGTTTTACGAGCGGAATAAAATTCGATCCACAATAGTTTCGCTTCATGATCAATCCAATTCCGAAAATGTGCAATCGTGTAATAATTGTATAAAAAGAAGGAATATAAAAATGATTATGTACGTTCCAGGATTGAAATACATAAGTTTCAACGAGAAGAGAAGGTGAAAGTGCTATTTTTGTAGATTTTCAACATTTCTATGTGACACGAGATAACCTCAAAAGTGCCAGTTTGTAACACGTTCAACGCGATATTACAACCAGTTACCACTTCGTGCAAAAGTATTTTATCTTATTCCAGATAGAAATTTTTTCCACAAATCATATATTTCCTACCATTTATTCGAATAACGGGAAATATGTTCCTAAGTATGTTAGAACGAAATTCTTACTACTTTTATTCGAAATTAATACGAAATGTCAAACTCAAAGCCTAATTTTATATCGTAGGAAAAATAATAATTTATAATAATATAAAAATAATAAATAATGTTTAATTTTTTATTATCTGATCTTATCTGATCTGATCTACTGTTCGGCTGTTTATTTCTTGTGGAAAAATATGCTTCGAAATACATAAAAGTAGGTAATTGTTACGAGCAAAAATCTTCAAATATTCGTGTTAAAACGCACTAATTTAAGCTCGAAAGACAAAATGAGTAAAAACTTAATGTCTATACAGCGCTACTTTGGTAGAAATAATAATAGCTCCTCATTTTTAATTAGAGTAATTTCTTATGTAACTACCACTAAAAGATCCGAAACCACCTATTTGATGAAAAAGAAGGATATTTCGTTACAAGACGTATAAATGAGCATTTCAGTTTTTGCATAGTTTAAATTAGTAAGTACATATAACTATAGGAAAAAGTTGAATTATAATCATTTGTATATTTACTTTGAATGTTCTAACAATTTAATTCTAGACGAAATTGTGAAATTTATAAAATGTTAATTATCTAATAAGAAGACAAAATATTATAGCCCTCATGAGTAGATAAAAATAATTTGAAATTGGAAAATCCTACACTTAAATTCCGAAACTGCTCGAAATATATAAATTAAATAAAAAAAAAACAAAAAAGTAATATTATTTACTAAAATAAAAGACTAATAAACTAATTAAGAACGAAAAATACATTTCCCGTTAAAACTACTTTTCGTGATACCTGAATCTATACACATAAATCTCTCATAAATCATGAATATTAGAAGTTACCCCAAAGTTTTGAGCGATGGTGTACATACTTTGATATACTGATCGATTTATAGTAACAGTGCATAAATATTATCAAAGACTATAAATCAATGATAATTAATGGCTAAGTGTAATACTTACTTCCTCTCTATGAAATAAAAAAATTACAAATTTAAATATATATTAAATAGTATTACATTATTTAATACACAATTTATTGATATACTTACAAATTTCAGATATTAGTAATTAATTGTGATAATCTTTCTATTAGTCTAGAAGTACCTTCTTTATCTCTTATTATAATTCACAAATTAAACATAAGACTAAATAACTTATCAGATAACAGAACAGTTTTATAAGATTTATCAGACCAATTTTGTTATTGCACATTACTAGTTGTATTGACAAAAACACAATCATTACAGAGTTGTACATTTGTAATCTTTTAATTGAAATACATTCTGTAAAAGCTAAGTATGGAATTTATGTAATCTAAACTTACTCTACTTTTATCAAAAGTAAAATAATGATTGAAACATCTGTCTGACACATTTTTCTACAAAACCCTGTACATTCCATTTCCCCGTTGACAAAACAGCATCTAGGAGACAAATGCTACCAAAAAATATTAGTGTGGCGACAAGCAATTTCCAAGTGTCTCGTAAATAATCCAAGTGACGCTATTACTAAATCTGATGGAGGGGAACGCATGGTGTACAGGACTGTTGTAATTAAGGATTATTAGCAGCCATTACTTACACGCAAGCCAGCGACGCAATCATCCAGATTACCACGAACAAGGATGATAAACGCGACATGAAATAATTACGCGCGACGACACCTCGCTCAACACAGTGACGCGTCCTTCTCGATCGACCGAGCTGTCGTGCGTTTAGGAAAATGAGCGCGCCAGTGTGAAACGAGGAAGAACAGGAAGAAGAATAAGAAGATGAGAAAAGAGAAGAAGAAAAGACGAGGAAGGTGATACACGTAGCCGAGATCGAATCGAAAGAGCCTTAGCTGTGGCATTCGTGAACGCACGAACGACGCCACGAGGAGAAAGTTTCGAAGGCAGGAAGTGAAGTAGGCCACGACTTTGACCGCTCGCAAGGTCCATACTCCCAAGGCACGCTGGTTTCGCATTGCTTCCACCGCTGTACAGCACGATTCGACGACTCCATTTCGATTGATACAGCTTGTCTCCTGGGATGAGAAATAAAATGTCATTGGAGATCGTTTACGAGCACAGACATCGTTTCTTGAAAGCATTGACGAAAAATCTAGGTAACCGTGCAAGGTGACAGTGCATAATGAACTTTTGCGAAACGATCGACCGTGCGTGAATGGAAACATGGCACGAGTGACTCACCATTTCCGATCAAATGCCGAAGTTTCACGCGGTATAAAGGTATTCTACGAGTAAACATCGCATTCACGCTCGTTGTAACTGGACCACGGGCGAGGGAAACGATCGCGTTGAAATATTTGAAAGCTTCGTTCTCTCTTCAACGGTACATGTCTGTCTGACGTCAAGTATCAACGCAGGTTATCGAAATACCATCAATTTCACCGCCGTTGCTCGCGGAGATTGCCTTCTGTTTGTTCGCGTTTCCAGCTGCAAAACATACCTGATTAAAGAAACTATTCCTAGAGATATGAATGATAAAAATAAAAATTCGAACAATGTTAACTTTGAATTCATCGCGTGTGATTAGATACCTTCATGTCTGAAAGTAGACGTACACCGTTTAACAACTACGTGACCTATTGATGGTTCTGGTATTTGCATGTCTTCCTTTCCCCGATTGTACTGGGGTCACGAATTCACGGCTTTTTTATTCCTCGCCGGTGATTTCCTCGTGTTCCTTGCGCCATAACAATAGTAGGATCATTCAAGACTTGCTCAAGGTCTTACAACAATGCTAAAAATAGATAAAATCGCGTTAATGTAGTCATAAACTATCTTTTCGTTGCTACTTTATAGGTTATGTTAATATTGCTGGTAGTCAGTGATTTTAGCGTCAACGTTTTATTTATTACAAACGAATTAAGTTATCATTGGAATTATCAATATTTCGGTAATGAATGTTAACCTATATTATACGGTTCAAATGTGTGGTGTGACAATCTGTTTAATGGATTATTATGTTTATATTAAAATGATGGAAAAAAGAATCATAGAAATTGAATTTAATTTTTCGTGGTAGAAGTAAAAAGACAAATTTTTGTTAATTACTATGAAATAATCAAATTTGAAGATATTATAATATTATGAATATTATATATTTATAATATTATATTCATATTTATTATTATATATATTAATATATATTTTACATTACATTTTTTATTTTTATATTCTAGTTTTGTAATTAAATACAATGAAACAATTTAAAAGTAATATTTTGTTGTTCAAGATCTAATTAGAATTTATCGTATAATGTATAATTTATTTATACCTTTTATTATATGCAGTGAAATAAATTAGTTTATTTTATAAATTGATAACTCTTAGTTCATACCTTTTCTTAAATTTACAAAATATTTATGGAAAAAAGAATATGCTTCATATTTAGAAAAAATGTTATGATTTTATATTTATTGTACTACTTATACATATACAAATAAATAATAGTATTTCATTTATTTTTTTAAATAAATATTGGTATAAATATATATTTTCATACGTTATATATTATCTTTCTTTAGAGTAATTAATAGTGAATGTTAAAACTTAATTATGCAATTCTACTGTAATGTCAAACAAATCAGTTGTTGATCAATATTTGCATATATATTATAAACAAGTTATTATTTATAAAAGTATATGTCAAAATAAATAATACATTTACAAATTACATTTTAATATTAATAAGAAATAAGTGGTAATAAATATTAACGTAATGTTCATCAAAAGTCAATTCATTTTTGCTTGGACAAAACAATGTAATCAAAGTTTGAAGATAGGTAAACATAAATTTTCCTGACTATCATCTGTAACGTGATAAGTTAAAATCGAGTTATCAACTTATCTATATATTATTTACTCATCTCTCGTTCTATTCGTTTAGATCTTTAACATACGGGTATCATTTCTAATGATCATGGCAATAAAAACAAAACATATATACCTTGTAATAAAACACATACAAACGAATACGAAATACATCATTGAAATTAAAAATCATAACAAGCACAGATCCGTCGTGTAATTTCCTCTACGTGACAGAAAGTGAAAAGCAAAAGAAAAAAGGGCATAGCAATGACTGGAATTTATAATAAGATAACATTACATCACAACACTTATGACGATACACAGTATACACAAGGATGCGTCCCTATTGTGCCTAGAATAAATAAAACGCACAGAGATGAATCCCCTCTCCAAAAGATGACATGAAATACAATTTCCTGATAGTACGTCTCAACGCCACGTGGTGTCCTTACTGGGTCAAGGCTGCTTTTCAACCTGGAAACACTACCACCAGGCGGCTACTAGTCCCATCGTCCCATCCACATCGCGAAACTTTGGACGTTTCTATTAATATTTGATCATTCACATTCGTGGCTAAGATCGCGTGCCAAGTTGATCGTCACTCTTACATGTTCCGGGACTGCGCTTTGTCGTGACAAATAATGTGCGTAACACGAATTGCCTGTTGGCAACAGAACCCGGTAAACGATGCCGTTTACGTGGCTTATCCAAAAACCAACCTATTAATAGTATACTCATTAGTGTCTGGTTTTATGTAGTAAACGCCAGTCAACTGAATAATACCCCGTGTTACACAGTAATCCTTTTGATTACTCTGTTTAAGCAATAACCGCTTAACCGTGCTTTAACAGCTGCAGGTTTATTATGCACGGAAGGGTTGTTATGAAGTCGTAGAGTTGTTATTACGTTATTAGCATTATTTATTAAACCATTGTTTTATCTCTGTACAAATGTGCATGAAATTGATTATAGTATGCATTGAGCTGCATTGAGCAAGAACTGCGTTGTGTTAGGTTTATTGTACTTCCGAGATAACAGGTTCATCAAAGTTCATGTTATTTTGCAAGTAAACTGAACGACCTAGATACACATATTACATCAGCATTACAAAATTTCATTGAATATAATGAAGATATATTATATACGATACAAGATATGTCAAGTAATCGAATTTATTGTTAGATGAATAAAAAGACATCGCTAAATATACATGTACATGTATTTTATATATATATATATTATATATTTATATAGAAAACATATTTTTCAATCTGTTTTATAAATTTACTTAACCTTAAAAAATGTAATAAAAATAATTTTACAAGTAATTTTTAATTTTTTATTAGTTTAGATTATCAACTTTTTAAAATTTTAAACAAATATTTATATACATACTGAAAATAAATATATTTCATTTATTTATATTACTTTGTTATTCTTGGCAATAGTTCTATGTTACTCTGTAAGTACCGAAATATTACGTTTATCAAGATAGCTGTTTCTAAGCTCAAATAACGTAGAACTAATTGCATCATAGTTCATGCCACATTTAGTTCGTTATTATAAGCATCATAACACTGATTACGCAATCATGTTTATAAATAAGGAAAAAAAAACAGAGTCATTAAATGATAAAACTCTCCTATACCATTTTATTCTTCATTCATCATTAATAATCATTATTAACCATTATAATCATTAACATGTTCTGCCCAGCAACCATATAATTCAATACCAAAATTTAATATACACCAAATCCTCATTGTATTGTATATATATGTACTTATATGTATATAAATATCTATATGTATATATCTATTATATCTCTATGTATATGTACATGTTAAAATTTATATATTTTATAAATTTATATATACATATTTATATCATATTAATTTAATCTACTATTTAATAGTAAAATTACACAGTCGTATATCGTGCTATAATGTATGCATATTTAAATATACGTATTTAATATTTTTCAAGCACATATCTTCACGTAACATATTTCGCATTTCATGTCATCATATTTTGCAATAATATTATCCATAACTATTTCCCTGTAATATTGCAACGTGTAGTAACATTATTATGTACATATCGTGGCTACTACCGTGCATATTGTTATTTGAATTGCTTTGATGTGTTAAATTGATGGGAAGTAAATAGCCGTTCAGTATTCATATCTGTAAATCGCTATAATTCACATACAGGGTGTTCGAAAAACTTTTTCACAAATTTTTTATAATACTTAGATTTAAGAAATATAAATGTCATATAAAATAGTTTTTAAGAACTTTATTAAAAATTTCTGATATAATATTGAATACAAAGAAGTGAAGACATATAATACAAGGTAAGTTTAACTAAATTGATGCGCCATTTGTTAAATAAATTCAATAGCACTTATAACAATCCTTGCAGTTGTGACAATCGAGGACAGAGGTCAGCAATTAAGTACGAAAAAATACCAACAGAGTATAACATCAACATACTATTGAATTTATTTAGTACACTAATTTGTTATTAAACAAATACTTAGCCTTTTATGCTGAATTCAGAAAATTAATATGAAACTTAAATATCGTCTATCTATTTTTTTTATTATTATTTTTGATAATGTATTTAAAGTTCATATTAGTATAATATTTTTGTTTTAGTTTTACTTGTAGAACTTATAGAATTTATAGAATATAGTTGGCAAACTTTATACAGAAACCTACAAGACACTCTGTATATTATATTTTTTATATTTTTCAATCAAAGCGCATCGCTTTTACTTGTAACAAAATTCTAATTAATGAAAGTAACAAATTTTTCAAAGCGCCTGGTTATTACCATTTTTTCTAGCTTCCTGTCTTAAAAAACTATTTAATCAATTAAAAATACATACAATAATTCATACTGGACACGTAAACAATAAGAATTAATATAATTAATTTATGCTTTAATTTCGTATATGTGAGTATAATCGTTACTGCTCATATCGAAAACATACTATACTAATTTACAAATATACGTAAAAATACGTAAAACTAAGTAATATATAAAAGTGTCACACTATTTTTCAAAATTTAATTTTTCTTATCACATGCAAATTGTAAAAATTAATTAACAGTAAATAACATTATTAAGTAGTGAACATTATTATATTTCAATCGGCTATTTATTTTATATAGAAAGATAAATCAAAAAAATTAAGTAAAGAAATAAAGAAATGTTTATTATCAAAAATTATATTTTCCAATAGAATATTTTTCCATACTTTTGTTATTAATAATGCCATTTTTCTAAAAAAGGCAAATATTATCCAGTTTCATTACATATTCCATTTCAATATATATTGAAATATATTTGAAGAATTTCAAATCGCATTCAACGTCACCATAACCTCAATAATTACCTAATTTGTACAGTAACTTGTACCGTAAAACCTTAAGTCTTTCCATATGTCAAATATCATCGTTTCTAACAATAAATACTGTACAGACTCTTACAATTCGATTGCACTTCAGGCCTCATGAGTCTCTATTAAATTCAGACGAAACTAGGTGACAACTCGATCGTAAGTAAAAAAGGGTCACCTTAATACAATAAATTTTCCGAAAAAAGGAATAGCCTTTTACGCCGAGCAGATACAGCAAGCGACGATGGAAGTTGTTCGTTACCGCAGCTTGGTAAAAAGTCACTGCCGAATTTCCAGCGAGCATTCGAATGGGACGACTTTTTGTCCGCTAGAAAGTTTTCGAGCCGCCGTCAGCTCAGTCGGAAACGGAGTAAGCCGTACGTGTCCAGAGGCGTATGCCAGAAAAAAAAAACGGCCAGACATTGGTGCACGGACAAAAAGCCTGATAGAGCGGATTACAGAAGCGCAAAGATCGAGGAAGAAAACATGTTCGCTTTCGAGTCGGTCACGCATCATCGGTAGCTCGATCGCGAAATTGATCTGCCATACTTTCGCCGCGGGTAAGTACTTGCCAGAAAATGTCGGCCTTCGCCGACTTATTCGGTCGAGATTCCTTATTAACTGTTAATCTTGACGATAGGTCATGCGCACGACCACAAAACAGATGATGACGGATGCCGCGATAAAACCAGCGAAGGAGGACTCGTCGCCTCCCGCCATATCTGTGTATGTGTGTCGTCCGTGAGCGTCTCATCGCGCGTACGTGTCCACAAAGTTGCATGCGGTACGCGAACACTAATGATCGATTTGGTTCAATCAATGACCACGTTCTATACCGTCGCGTTTGACCAACTGTAAGATGAAATTAGATGCTACTTGAAGCAGAGAACATTGAAGGACGTCCATTACTTTGACAAATGAATAACTTACGATCGTTGAACATAGTGACTGTTGATTGATATCGTGGAGAGGTTATTAGTAAAATGAAATTGAGATTATGTATGCATTACAAGCGACGTTTCTTCTGAAAGAAGCAGGAAAAATTGGAGGTAAAAGTAGTAACGAAGTTTGGTAATTGGTAAGGAAAGTGGATTTTATTTAAACTTAAGTAATCCGATGAATGTTTCATCGATATGATGTGTCGCTGTGCTTGTTCCATACCAACGTGTCATATTGAACGTTAACCTCTAAAAAGATACGAATCACCTTTTTATATGTAATTTCAACACACTTTCCAGAATACCATATGTGCCAATAAAACGGAGTAAATTTGCAACTAACGTTTACTGCTCTAACTCGTAACAATGAACATTTGTGCAAACAACGGTAAAAATACATTACTCGCATAAACTTAGTAATCGTAAGAGAATTCCTTTCGTCTTTCACAACGAATATCGACGTGTACTCAATGAATCGAATCTTCGTAACTTTTTTAGGTGAAAAGTGATTACCATCTGTTAATGCAAACGATGAGACGTTCCTAATCGAAGAGGATACTTCCTGAACTTGAGATCAACCGGAACAAAAGGACGAAAAATGTTTATTTGATTACGTCCCCTTACCGCGTCCTCCTTTCCTCAAAGAGGTATAGTTGGCAACGCTAGTTAACGCACACGCACCTGCACCGGCGATCGGCTATAGTGAGTGATAATCGTAGAGTAGGTCAGCGGAACAGCGCCTCTAGCAATCTGCGTTCTTCGCCTTCCTGGCTTCTATGTGTGCAGCTGCTCGTGCCGTGTATACCAGCCTAACGACGTGTATGGGTGTGTGTACATGAGCACGGATAAAGGTACGCCGACCGCGTATGACAAGAAACGAGTCGAAGAGTGCGGAAAGCCGGCGATGTCGTCTGGACGAAACACCCGTCGACGATACATTCGACTTTTATTTTATCCGATTACACGCTGATTCTCTGCTTCATCACTGTAAACACAAATCACCAAGCTTTCTGTTCTAAAATGTAAAATTTGTTTCTTAAGAAATTATTTCACAATATTATTTCTCTCTTTTAATTCTTTTAATTATGTTTCAGGAGGTGATAGCTAGAATTTAAAAAAAATATTTCAATTCTACTGAAAACCTGAATATACTGTTTTGATATGAATCTCAAATTTTAAGGTGAAGAAGGAAAATAATACAGTAAATTGAAGAATTTATTATTTTAACTTTTTAGTGAAACCGTGTGTCCCTTTCGGAAATACTCTTCAATGTGCATATCTGTATACCTGTCATCAATAGTATGTATGCTATTACTTGATTGCAGTTATAAGCACTTTTTACCACTTATATTACATACATATGCGTACTTTTTGAATTATTTCCGTGTTTCTGCAATAACTTCTTAATATAACTTTTTTAAATTTAGAAATCAAGAATAGCTGGCTAATTGACACGAGAACTTCAAGGAATGAAGAAGATAACATAGCATGTTTCCGTTTGCTTTAACTTGTACTTTCTTCGACTATGTATTTCAGTCGGCAACTTCGGCGCACTGAAATTTACAGTCAATCGATAATACAGGAAGGTAACTCACGGCAGTAATGATTTTGTACATTTTTTAAATTATGTTCTTCTTTTAAAAGTTATTGTTTAAGGTGAAATCGCTCGCACGAGATATGTACATTCAAATGTTTTAATTGAATTTCACGAGGAATTAAAAAAGTTTTACAATTCTATGGCACATGCTAAAGCATTTTTCATTAAACGTAATTACAGTAAATATTTTTTGTTCAAAACCAGTTACACCGTTAATAAATCTATTATAGTTTAGATTTATAAACGTTTATTGCCTACTTTCCAACATCGTTAAAAATGAAGGTAAATTGCACTGTACGATTTTTAGACACAATCCATCCATCTTTCATTCTTCGCTTATCGACTGCCGCTTAACATTTTTATCTCTGTAACAAATTTTGAAACAAATAAAAATGGATATAGAGAGTAAATCATTTTTAAAATAGAAAGATATAACAATATATTCTAAATTTATCTTGCTATATGAATCACGCCATTGTTTTGTTCATTTTAATAGTATCTATGACAACGATTAGTTTTTTGAGGTAGAACCAACCACGTGATTTTTTCTATGTACATATTTTGATTATTTTATTTCGATTATTTAATAACTGTTTCGTTTAATGTTTCGTCCTCATAATAACATTTATTATACTATTTCAATATACGTATAAGTGGAATACAACTAACTTAAACCAAACTCAAGGTCTCTTTCAGTACAAGACCATTACATTGAAATACCTTTAATTACCTTAATGAAGTCGTTTGATTATGGCCGTACAGGTTCATGGACAATTTACTGAATTGTATAATGACTTAACATTGAAGATTCAGTGGAAAAATAGTGTAATAAAAATCAAAATACTCGTTATTTTTTTACGATTACCATCAACTGTTGGTATTAATGATTGCATAACAAATTGTTAACAAATTAAAAATTTTAAAAAATGTCAAGTATAATGCTTAGCAAGGAAACTACTACGCAAAAAATAGATAAAAACGATAAAATAATTTTTTGAATAAAGCTTAATTTTAGAGGAAAATCAGCTTATACCAGAAATTACTACAATTTATATCCAGCATAATACAAAAACAATTGATTGCTTAAAATATCAATTTGTATTAAAAATTTAGTAAAATCAAAATCTCGATATTTTGATATTCAATTATGTTTTTTCCAAGAATAATCAGATATCCTTCTAAGTACTGAAATTGTTCTTTAAATAGCTAGTTTTTTCTTTTTTATTATGTACATTTTGTATAGTATATGTGAACATAATAAAGAAGCATAAGTATACATGAAATTTTTCTATAATTTAGTAATTATAGAATAATCCGAAACCAAAAATATACTCACATAATTTCAATTTTCAATTTTAATTTTTAATTTCTTCCCAAAACTTAATCTTTATAATGTCTTGTCCAGTTGTTCTACTAACTGTCTCGTCACAGTCATAAAATCCTTAAGGCATATTTCACTTCCAATTAATCACTTTCATTGTAAACGTAAACTTCCATCTTCTACTTTCTACAGAAACTTAAATTCCGTTTTACAACGCATTTAGTACGGTGCTATATCCAGATTCAGCCAAAACCATAAATGCAGAAATGCAAGTGTTCTATTTCATTACAGAAAGGTGGTAATTGCCCCGTAGAGAGGTGACCAATTTCATGCAGGAACCCGTTTTACCACTTCACAATATAAGCTATTACTTGTATGTAAAAAAGTACTCGCGGTTCTCGGAATTACTATACCATAAAAGTGGCGTAACCGAACAGTAACAGGCAGGATACGCAAAATAAATAAAAATTGCGTTAAACGATTATTCAGTTGAGTATTCGCTGAATAGTTTAACCCTTTGCATTCGAGAGGCGACCTTCAGTCACCATTTCATAAAATTTGGAAAATCGATATTAATTAATATATCAAATTTGATGTAATGTAACAATGGGCAAGATATCAAAATCAAATAATTCTACGCGGTAATTATTATACAATTTTTTATTTACTGCTCAAAAAGTATCGTTAGTTCTTTAGTAGAGAATCTTTGAATTTCTACTCTTCTCTAGCCAAAAAATCGTCGAGTGCAAAGGGTTAAATGAAGCCTAGTATCAATCACTCGAAAGTTTTTCACAATAGAGAGTAAAGAAGGTAAGAATCGATTGAAAATGATAATCGGCCGGATGGGTGGAGCCAAGTGAGAGGTGCAGAAGAGCATAGAAAGTTCGTATCATGAAATTGCATTCCATAAAGAATGGAAAGTCGGTGCATAATCCTTTTCGTTATTCTTCCTTTTTTCTCCGCCAGATGGAATGCGCGAACGTGAAACGAATTACCGTGAAATACTGGAACGATTTCTGATCAGGCTTTTTTTCGCTAGAGGCGCTTCTCGGGGCTGCGTACGGCCGATCAGGAAGATTACGAAGAGTACGACGACCGACGACCGTCGACTCGGCTAGATTAAGGCAACGAGGTCACTTGCCAGTGGGTAGCACTGGTATTGTTACGTATGAACCATTCTACGGGAAATCGACACCATGATCTCTGAATTTTATTTTTTAACATCCTCATAAATATCCTTCTTCTGTGAATTTGAAAAAAGTAATTCTTGAAAAATTTCTTGCGAATCCAAAAATTTTTACTATGTCCTGTTATATCTACGAGAAATGAATAAATTCCAATAAATTCAAATTTTATTAAAAATAAATAAATCGCGTTTATATTTGCAAAGGATGAAACTGAACCAACTAAAATCGATTCATCTTTATTAGTTTTTTAAACCTATGACTAAAAAAATTGTTGGTTATAAGACAACCCAGATAACAGGTTAATAGACATCTGTCGAACATTAACGGAAAGATAATATTCTCACCTCCCAAATGAATATCAAATAGAAGGTACATTATCTGCCAAAAGGTTTCTATCAAGATATGCGTTTATCTCCACTTAAATTACACAACAACAAACTTGTTTTCATACAAAAAATAATACGTATCATATTTCATAACGTATAATACACCATACACTTACGTAATAAGTCTTTATTTTCGAGTACTTGTTATCTTAATAAAGTAACAGAACAATACTATGGACAGAAACTTCTATCAGCCACTGTACGTATTAGGAGGTAGGTATTATGTTACGCCACTTTATTCCATTTTTTCTACGTCCTATATACTTTATTTCTGCTACGCTTGTTTCAAACGACTATTTCAATTACGAAGCAAAAATGTAATGTTAATTATTTTCTTATTCTTTCCAGTAAATGCAAAATAAAAGATTATACTCATGCTTCATTCGCTTATTTGATACGAACGAATAAGTTACTGTGTGTAGTATTTGCTATTCCTAGTGCCATTGGTTGGAATCATTGATATCATTAGGAAAGTGAATTTATAGTATGCTGATGAATATGCGATTACCCAACTTTATTGATAACATTTTTTTTCAGATTTGATAACGATTACAAGGACCACCGCCATTACTCAACCTGACAACTGTACTATCTAAAATTAATTTGTACTGGAAAGATTTTGTATGGTATCATTATATTACACTGTTCATACAGTATTACATTATACTATTGTGTATTTCTTAAATATTTCAATGTTGTTCAGTACAATTTAAAATCTTAACATAAAAAGATAATATTATTTAATGAGTGAAAAATCATTAATTATTAATAAATAATTAATAAATAAAAAATTAAAAAATTATAAATAGATCTTTATAGTTCAATATGTTTGCATTGCTCTTTCAATGATAAAATAACAAACGTAATTTTTAGTATTTGTTTATTTGAAACAATTTAAATATTGAATCTTTTAATTACTTTGACTAAATAATTGGCCAATCATAAATTTGGATCATTAAATATCCATCAGTTTTATTATTTATTGCATTTGGCAACCTTTGACATTCATTTTGCAAATCAACTTTCGTTATAAAGTAATCTATAATTATCGTAAACACAACCACGTGTAGATGATAATATGTTCATAGTATTGGAAAGATTTTATCTAAAATTTAAAGCAACATCTTATCCTAAATATTTGAATTGTTTACTTGTAAGCTTTATTATTAGATAAATAATTTCACATAAAACAGTGTCATTTTTTATTTTACACAGAAAAACAATGGTTTATTTTTTTTAATTATAAGTATAACTATATAAATATCTATACAAATTACATAAACAAAGTAATTTCACTTAAATTAAAATATAACTATAGAAACAAACAATATGCAATAAACTATAATAATATTATTATTATCTATTTTGTTATAATATTAATAATATTACTAATAAAATTGTTAATATTATACATATATTTCAAATATCATATAAAATAATATTTACCATTTCAACATATGTAGATACTAGTTTCGTTATTTAGATACATAACCAAACTAAGTACTTAAAATCTTACATCTTCAACCAGATTTACGATAAATACTAATATGTAGATATACCTAAGTGCGAGAAAAATATGATTTTAACGAACTATCTTTTAACATAAAACAGTGTCATTTTTTATTTTACACAGAAAAACAATGGTTTATTTTTTTTAATTATAAGTATAACTATATAAATATCTATACAAATTACATAAACAAAGTAATTTCACTTAAATTAAAATATAACTATAGAAACAAACAATATGCAATAAACTATAATAATATTATTATTATCTATTTTGTTATAATATTAATAATATTACTAATAAAATTGTTAATATTATACATATATTTCAAATATCATATAAAATAATATTTACCATTTCAACATATGTAGATACTAGTTTCGTTATTTAGATACATAACCAAACTAAGTACTTAAAATCTTACATCTTCAACCAGATTTACGATAAATACTAATATGTAGATATACCTAAGTGCGAGAAAAATATGATTTTAACGAACTATCTTTTGTGAAAGATTATAGCATTATATAACAAAACCTATGCTGTCAACACTGTATTGAAAATAAGTTTAGAAAATAAATCTCAGGCAGATAATTTTATTTACCATATGTACATAGTGAATTTCAAAACATGATAGTTTAAAACTAACCTATCGACGTATTAACTTTAAAGCAATGAAATATTAGATGCTAATATATATGCAAAACATAACTGCACACAGTTATGTACACATGCACAAATATACATAATAAGTATAATTTCGTTGGCCTGGTAATGATAATATTTTCAGTATGCAAAAAAACATAAATTCCGCTTGATTTACTCATTAAGAGTACCAACATTAGGAACGATCGATAAACAGACAAAAGAGGTTAGAAAGGTAAACAGAAGCATTTTATTCGAAAGAAGAAACGGTATTCGTTTCTAAAATGCAAGAATTGCCAACGTAATTTCTAGTGGTAACGATGAAACAACATTTGTATTAAAACATGCAAAGGCAAGAAAGTCTCGCTGTTCCCACTTTGCACACACACTGCCTATAATTAATCGAGAAAATTGTGTCACGAATAGTGGCGATTATATAACATACGGAAGCAGAAACGTGAGAATGACCGTCCAAAGGACGCAGCCGATCATCAATCATAACATCGGCACGGCTGTTGGGACGGTACGATTACAGGAGGTTCGAATATCAGCAGGTATGATCGAGGTGACACAACGTATACTGTTGTAGACATACGCACACGCGACTTTCCTACGATTAGAATCAAGCGTGATGCGTGGCACATCGATGAATATCGTCGATTTATGTGGTTATGTCCGACAAGTGACTAGAATACTTTGTCTAAACAGTCCTCCGTAGGTGAAACGCATTTGAAGCAATTTCAGGTTATCCCGTTGGATTTAAGTACTAACTAACCTATTTCTATCAAAACAAATTCGGATTATTCTTACAAGGTAAATCACAATCGTTATATGATACTAATGTACGAAATTAAGGTGTGTATATTCGTTTCAAAATTGTTTCCATATTTGAGGAAAACATTTTTGAAAAATTATTGAGATAGTTTTTTATTTTGTATATTCTTTTTTATTCATATGCAAATGACACTTTTTGCAAGTACAAATATTCGTGAAACTAAGGTAATCAATCTTCATTCGTGCAACGACAGGAACGAACTAACCATATCGAATAGAAAGTTCGTTCACTGGTTAGCGATTGTTGACGCGATTACCTGACCACGAGTCAGCAGAATTCTAAACTCCAAGGAGGTGCGCTTGGCAACACACCACGTGTCGCATACCAAGAGTTACATCTATTTCCGTCTTTTAGGTATCACCGCTTTCCCCACTTGCGACAGCTGGTTGTACGTATCATTAGGCAGCGACGCTGCGTGAAGCGTTCCGAACAGCATGATTGAACCGCAACCATACACAGTCCCTTCATCCCCTCGTTACGAAGCGTACGCAAAGACGAACAGTGATAGTCGGACGTGGCGTACGTACACTTATCGTGCTTCGAGGTTGAAACGAAGCCGGCACAATTCGACACTTATATACACATAGTAGTATAGCAAGGGTATAAATAGCGAGTACCACACGCAAGGACATGTACACTCCATGAGAAGAACAGAGTTAACCGAAGAAAGTGTGCCACATCTTCATTGTAGAGTGCGTGCAAACCGGTATACTCGGTTTTGATGAAGTAACAACAGCAAAAACAATACGTGGGTTAATAGTCGCATAGTAACGTCGAAAGCTCGAACACGTTTGCTGATACACTAATTCGAATTTCCCGCTGTGCAAAACGCCAATCGTTGAGCACCGCGGTCATAACTGCATACCCGCCAATCGTTCGTGATGCTGCACACGAGGACCCTCGCCGTCGCTGCAGCATCGCCTCTCTTCGTCGAAAGTGTCTTGTCATCTCGGTTGTTTCGTGTGTCTAGCAGCCATGTTGTGGCCACGCGTTCTATTGGTGACCGTGCCCTTAACCGTGGCCAAATATCGCGCGAGGTTATGCTACAGAATTACCAGAAGATACGCGAAAAATACAAATGTAAGTATTAGCACTGGCTGCAGCCATCTTAGCTAGGCATCCTTCTCACTTCCGTCACTTTTCAACGTTCTATCTCAGTCGTGCTTGTGCGTGTTCTGCCGCGCCGTTTGTCCGAAAACTACGCATGCGCGGTCATGAGTGCTTCGATATTTTGAATCGATGGGCCTACGCAAGACCTTGATAGTCGTCTATCCGTACGGAAATCAGGATTAATATGCTAATGAGAATTCCCCGTTCAGGAAGCATTTGATTTATATTTAATCTGAAAAGAAAGTTAAATACTTATATCGTGTCTCTTAAGAACGTGTACACAACAATATTTACACATCTGTTGCGTGAAATAGCAACAATGCAATCGTATATCAATTGCCTTTGGCAACTTTCCAAAATCTTTCGTATGATGCATTGTTAGATCTGTTAAGAGTTCTTTTAACCGTGAATAATTATCTTGATTTATTTACTTCGACAAGATACTTGTTGCAAAGTATTTAATGACACGATTAATATTGAATTATGTTATAAAGGTTACCTCAATTAAATATCGTTTGGTCTATCGATATTTTACTTGACAAAATAATCGAAGGAAAATTTATATAACAGAATATATATCTAGAGGTAATTAGTAAAAGAACACAGGAGAGACGACGAATGGACGGGCAGAAAAATCTAGGACGGTGAAAAGCATCTCGTATCAGGCATCTGTGGAATAAAACGAGAGCACGGACTTATCATGAATCAAAGTGGAGAAATAATCCCGTGCGTTACCCTGCTATTTAGCTAAAAAGCCCTCGTACAAGGCCGCGCGTGTAGAATCACGTGCACATAAATCGTATTGTTTTCGTATTCATCTTGATATGTCTATCTGATTGTGAGGTAGCTTGCAACATTAAACAGGAAAAGTAGCTAGGGTCTGTTTTTAGATTATGCCGTGTGTGATGATGCAAATGATAAAGGAAGTAGAAATATTAAACATAGTATTAAGTATCATAATATTAAATTTTTAATGCGTTTACTTTTGACTAGTTTTACGCTAATTATTTTAAACTAACATATTTTTATTATGAAAAATATATACGTGCGAAAAATCTTAATATTTAATTTTCTATGAAAGCAATTCTGTCTTATGTGAAATTTTTTATTAACCTTGGGGGTTATGTAAGAAAGCGGACACGTCATCTATGGACTATAACATTGACACTGATCAAGTATCTATATTGTAAATAATGTTTCATACCCTTACTGTACAAGTTGATATACTTATTCATAGGAAATGTAGGTTGCACCGTTATTTATATTATCAAAATTCAATATTTCCAAATTATTTGATACTAACAGAATTTTAATATTTATTTAATGTTAATTTGTATATTTATTTTTGTTTATTATTAAATTATAATATAAACACTTTAATTTATTAATTATTATTTAATTAATTTTATAAAGGATGTATAATAGTTACATTAGTGAATATTTTTCAAACAATAGAACTACTAATATTTTTATATTCAACTCTAGTTGAATATTTTAGTAACAAACTGTGGAACATTTTGCATGTTATTTACAGCTGTACAAAATCTTGCATAATTGAATATAAAATAGTTGAAGATTACAAAAATTTGTATAAACTAAAATTGGATACCAAGTGCTATAAGGAGTGCTAAAGAGCTATAATACATAGGGTATATATTTTCTAGGAATTAGAAACCTTTCAGAGCTTTGAAAATTACTTTTATTTTTCCATTTTTTCCCTTTTATTAATAAAATTTCTTTATATTAATATACTTTATATAAATATATTTTTTAATAAAATTTTGCACTAGTATTTGATATTTTTAATATTTTACAAGAACAAATTTTTTTAACAAATTTTATTCTATATACAATAAACAAATAAGCATTTTATAGAAAATCCATATCTAAACTATATTTGGCATAATGTATGATATGTGATGTAATATATAATACATAGTATAATAAATATATGCTATACTATATACATGTATATTATAATTCATATAATTTAATATATAAAAATACAAAAGAAAAATCGTATTCTATATTGATTCTTGTTTTATGTATTTAATATTGTGAACAAAATCATTCAATAAAGAAATCAAAATTTTTCGTAGTTCTTTCTTTTTCATGAAAGTAAACAAAAATATTTTTATTTATAACAATAATCAACAAGATTAATGTCTGAAAAATCCAATATCTTACAAATTTTTTTTTAAATTTTTATAATAAAAATATCAAACTCTTTTCAATTCAAAATAATTCAACAATTTTTTTATTTGAAAATTGTAAAACATTTTGTAATTATTTTTTAAACAATGTAAAATATACATGAAATCTTTTTTAATTATTCATAGAACAAAATTAATGGAACGATTAAAAATTAGAATAAAAAGCTTCGTTAAATGTTAACAGTAATAAAATCATAATTGCAAATAAATTATATAAATAAATTCGATATTTATAAAACAGTATAATCGTGTAAACTTTTATCGTCACTTATGGTTATATATTCTAATTATATATTTTAATTGTTAATCTTTAAAAAATGTTCATATTTATTAAGATTATGTCAAAAATATTTTCAAATTTATTAAAATTATCAAAATATCAAGTTGTTAAATGAAAAAATTTTTAATTTATCAAAATTGTATCTAAAATTATTTCCAAATTTATCAGAATCGTGTCTGAAATTATATTCAAATTTATCAAAATTATATCGATAATTCTTTTCAAATTTACTAAAATTATCAAGATATCATATTTTTTGGTTTTAATTTTTAAATATATTAAAATTATATTTAAGATTATTTACACATTTATCGCACCTATATCCAAAATTTCTTTCAAATTTGTCATACTTATAATCATAATTATAATATATACTATACTATATACTATAATTATAATATATACTAGTTTAACGTGTATAACAATTAAATCTATATGTATAAATGTTTATTACGCATAAAATTAATTACTGAAATTTCTTCTCCAGCCAAGAAACTTCCGCAAGACGTAAGCATAAAAGGAGTGTTTGCCTGCAACGAGTTGGACTTGAAAGAAGTGCAAGTATATGGATTCGACTATGATTACACGTTAGCTTGTTACAAGCCATCGATGGATTACCTGCTGTATAACCTCGGACGTGATATGCTCATTCAAAAATACAAGGTAAATACAAATGCACGCGTAACATGGACTAAATGAATTTTCCAGGTTTTTCAGTTAATGCAAAGAAATTCCTCGTATATACGTCACTGGAGAAACGGCTGACAAACTTTCAACCTCGTCGAGACTAATTCAAGCTAGCGAACGAAACTTCCTAACTCATTTCTGCTGGCGAATTCGGTTCGTCAGCAGCGTTTTCTCGAAAATCAAGCGACAATTACAGCCGAACGAGAATTTCAATTGAAACTTGACGCAAACTCGTTTAATCGGCTGTACAGTACCCCGGGGGAATCGGCAACCTCGAGTACAAGAAGGATTTCGCTGTTCGTGGCCTCCATTACGACATCGAAAAGGGTCTGTTGCTGAAACTCGACAGCTTCTTGCAAATTCAATTTGGCACCGTTTACCGCGGTTTACATCCAGTCCCCGACGACGAGGTTCTTAGGCTCTATAAAAACCGGATAATACCTATCGCTTATGTAGAAGCGCCTCATAAACATTCTCATGTAAGGATACTCAAGTAAACTCAATAATTAACTAGAACGGTGTTCCTGGCCGAAATTATTGTATTGTTAAAACTAAAAGGGAGAATTGCCTATTGTTTTGTTATTGGATATGGATAGGAACTATTAAAAATTATTTAAGATAAAGAAACAGTGAGAAATATGAAAAAAGAAGTTTACAGTATATATTATAATTATTTGAAAAAAAGCATAAAATTCATACAAGCTTTGCTACGTCTAAACTAATGATCTATAGCTGTCAATAATTTAATAACTATTGTGTACTTTTATACATTTGTATATTTTATATTTGTTTTATGTATATGATAAAAGCACTTATATTTTTATAAGTGTATTATATATTCTAAATCATACTGTCACGAAGTTTCTTACACTATACTAATACGATGAAATATATATTATGTGTATATAAAATATCTGGTAACTTGTTGGTACAAAAACCAAATTTTTTTCATTTCGAATTTTGTTTTCGGTAAAAGTAAGCTAGAAAATTCATGGAATGCGCGTTTTTCTATTCAAATCTTAAGTCTACGAATTTTATTGTAGATTGTATATCACCATATTTGAATTATAATATATACTAGTTTAACGTGTATAACAATTAAATCTATATGTATAAATGTTTATTACGCATAAAATTAATTACTGAAATTTCTTCTCCAGCCAAGAAACTTCCGCAAGACGTAAGCATAAAAGGAGTGTTTGCCTGCAACGAGTTGGACTTGAAAGAAGTGCAAGTATATGGATTCGACTATGATTACACGTTAGCTTGTTACAAGCCATCGATGGATTACCTGCTGTATAACCTCGGACGTGATATGCTCATTCAAAAATACAAGGTAAATACAAATGCACGCGTAACATGGACTAAATGAATTTTCCAGGTTTTTCAGTTAATGCAAAGAAATTCCTCGTATATACGTCACTGGAGAAACGGCTGACAAACTTTCAACCTCGTCGAGACTAATTCAAGCTAGCGAACGAAACTTCCTAACTCATTTCTGCTGGCGAATTCGGTTCGTCAGCAGCGTTTTCTCGAAAATCAAGCGACAATTACAGCCGAACGAGAATTTCAATTGAAACTTGACGCAAACTCGTTTAATCGGCTGTACAGTACCCCGGGGGAATCGGCAACCTCGAGTACAAGAAGGATTTCGCTGTTCGTGGCCTCCATTACGACATCGAAAAGGGTCTGTTGCTGAAACTCGACAGCTTCTTGCAAATTCAATTTGGCACCGTTTACCGCGGTTTACATCCAGTCCCCGACGACGAGGTTCTTAGGCTCTATAAAAACCGGATAATACCTATCGCTTATGTAGAAGCGCCTCATAAACATTCTCATGTAAGGATACTCAAGTAAACTCAATAATTAACTAGAACGGTGTTCCTGGCCGAAATTATTGTATTGTTAAAACTAAAAGGGAGAATTGCCTATTGTTTTGTTATTGGATATGGATAGGAACTATTAAAAATTATTTAAGATAAAGAAACAGTGAGAAATATGAAAAAAGAAGTTTACAGTATATATTATAATTATTTGAAAAAAAGCATAAAATTCATACAAGCTTTGCTACGTCTAAACTAATGATCTATAGCTGTCAATAATTTAATAACTATTGTGTACTTTTATACATTTGTATATTTTATATTTGTTTTATGTATATGATAAAAGCACTTATATTTTTATAAGTGTATTATATATTCTAAATCATACTGTCACGAAGTTTCTTACACTATACTAATACGATGAAATATATATTATGTGTATATAAAATATCTGGTAACTTGTTGGTACAAAAACCAAATTTTTTTCATTTCGAATTTTGTTTTCGGTAAAAGTAAGCTAGAAAATTCATGGAATGCGCGTTTTTCTATTCAAATCTTAAGTCTACGAATTTTATTGTAGATTGTATATCACCATATTTGTAAATATTTCTATTATGTTTATATTTATATTAAGGAAATCGAATAGAATCACACAAAAGTGTTTTGAAATATTCCTTTTCGACTTATTTTTAGATATATAATTACTTCTTGCCATCTTGTATCATTATTTACCAGACACTCTGTAAATAAATATTGATTGTTGATAAAGTAAATTAATATTAATGTAAACATCTTATTTATTTATGATAGACTTTTCTCACTTTTTCTTAATATACTATTAGAATGTTTTCTATTTTTCATTAAATTTTTATATTATTTTTATTTATAAACTGAAAAATATAACAGTTTAAATAATACTTTTGGTGGCACTCCCCTATATCACAAAGGGTTATAACAACTAGCTAAAAAATAATTCTAAGATGTTATAAGATTAGACAATTCTATTTTATTTTGATTCTAATATTCTTTAAATACAAAATCACTGAAAGATGTGATTATCTAAAAGTGATAATAGATTGAACGGAAGCATGTATTTATACATATCAGTGGAACTGGATTTTCTCATCCTTTCTTGCATCCTTGATTATATACAAAACAGTGAATGTATGTTAAAGTATTTCAAAAGAATAGTATAAAAATATAAACTAATCATAACATTTAACAACAGGAAAAAAATGCACGAATACTTCAGTTCTTTGTAATTGTTATAGCATATGCACATACGTGTAGTCTCAATTGCAAATTTCCAATCAAATTTTGTGAATGTCAAAACTTGCAACATTTAAATGTCCTTTGTTTGTTTGCATGCATCAACTTTTGTGTTTTTCATGACGGATTTTACCAACGTTAAATATAGAAAGTGAGTATTAAGTCTTATGTCATTGTAAAGTATACTGATTTTTCATGTAAAAAAAAAAAATTTAATGTTTTAGGAAGCACTGCACAGAACGAAAATGGTTCAGTTGGCTGATTTATTTTCGGTACCAGAAATGGGTCTTTTGTGTAACGTCACGGAATACTTTCTTAGAAATCATATCGACTATCATCCTGAAATACTCTTTAGAGATGTAAAGGTAAAATTACTAAAATATACCAAGAATATAAAAGAGTATAAAAGTTAATTATATTTTTTATGTAGAACTCTGTAAAAAATTGTCATCCTGTAATGCATCAAATGGTAGTACAAAATGTGTCTGAATATTTAGAACAAAATAAGGATTTAAAAAGATTTTTTAATCGACTTAAGGAAGCTAATAAAAATATGTTTCTAGTAACTAATAGTCCTTTCCATTTTGTGTAAGTAATAAATATAATAAATGACGCTAAAATGCTTATATAATTGATAAATTATGATATTATTATTTATAGTGATATTGGAATGAAATTTTTGGTTGGTGATGATTGGAAAGATTATTTCGATGTAGTAATTGTGCAAGCGAGAAAGCCAAAATTTTTCACTGAAGAAACTCGACCTCTTAGAATATATGACGAAGTTAACAAAACACAACTATGGGATCGAGTTACCAAACTTGAAAAAGGAGTCATATATCTTGAAGTAAGTTTATTTTGGAATTATTTCTACTTATTTATGATCAATATTAACATCAAACAATCATAAAACAATAGGGCACAGTCAAACAATTGCAAGATATGACTGGATGGCAAGGACATCAAGTATTATATTTTGGAGATCATCCTTATAGCGATTTAGCGGATGTAACCTTAGAGCACGGTTGGCGAACTGGAGCTATAATAAAGGAATTAACGGTAAATAGTTTAATTATACATAATATTATCTTAAACGTGAATCTGAACTAAGAGTAAATGAAAAAACAAATCTTGAATCAATTTTATAACAAGTGAATGTTATTGAAAATATTGATTTTACACATTTTAAATTTATTATTTTCAAAAATTAATCAATTGATAGAATATTTTTATGCATTACAGCATGAAATTGCAACATTAAATAACCCAAAATTCAAAGAAAATGCAAATTGGTTACAAATGCTAACAGGATTGATTGAAGAACATCAAGATTTTGAAGGACCAGATGTGCATACAATACTCGATGAATGGATTAAGGAAAGAGATGGATTAAGAAATGAGATAAAACGAGTATTTAATAAACAATTTGGCTCTGTGTTTAGAACATATCATAACCCTACATATTTTTCGAGAAGACTTTTTAGATTTGCTGATATTTATATGAGCTCAATCACAAATCTATTAGAATACTCAACGAGTCACACTTTTTATCCAAGAAGAGGTGTAATGCCACATGAATATACAAGTTATTTTGTGTAATATATAATTCTTATATTTAGATTTATAATTAGAGATATCCAGTGCTTTTGAACGTGACAAAACCTAATGGATCAAAAATCACAAGTATTTCCATTGAAATCTCTAAAAAAAAGTAAAAATATTAAAAATTAGATAGTTAAGAATTAGATAGTTAAATTTGCGTTTCATGTAAATAAAAAGAGAATGTTAGACTGTTTAGTGCATTAAAATTATGTGATACTTTGTGCAGAAGTATTTGATATATATAAATTACATATGCATCATTTTTTAGATTAATTAATTAATTTCTGCAAAAGTTTTATTCCACATATTTATCAAAAATGAATCAATATCATATATATGTAGCATTGTATGTAGAGAAATTATTTAGAATACATATCCAAAACATTTTGACAACAGATATAAAAGATTAGATGAATTAAAAAAAAGGAAACAAAAATTTTAATAGTATTATAGAGCAAAGAATGAAATAACTTATATAAAACAAAAATGTACTACTTATTTAGAATTGAAAACTATTCTATTTGATATATTTTTTCCTTTATGGTAAATGGATACAAGTTTACATAATTTATTCAGGTACAAAATTTGTTACACTAAATGCTAAAAATAATGTTCATAACTAAAACGCATATATATTTATCATAAATTTTATAAGACAAATATATGAAAATTATTTTACGATATTGTTATAACAAAGTACAATTTACGCTGAGCAGGATACAAAAGTTAAAATTAATAGGATTATATCTAATAACTGTGATTCTAGTTTGAAATGAATATCAAAGACAAGGTGTTTTTTTTATATTTACTATCTAAAATATTTACATTGCTATTATATATTGGGTAGTCTTCCAAGTCCTTAAATAAAAATCACTTTATAGTGCTTATAATTATCAAATAATGTTTAATAAAAAAGTGTATTATGTAATATAAACAACGTCAATTATAATTTTGAAATCTTGCAAAAAAAACAGAGAAAAATAACCACAAGAAATGATTCTTTAAATTCTAAATTATAATATGTAATCTAGTAAACCTAAGACACTATTGTTACGCCCACGGGACGTTGGCATCCTCGCGCCCATTAACCATCTTAGAATGAGAAACGTCACGAATCCGATTCTCACAGAGAAGTGTTACGTCCACGGGATGTCAGTATCCCCCGCGCCCACCAACCACCCTTGATTAAAAAACATTACGTTTGCCGAACGAAATGCGGACCCGGTTCCTACGGGCGATAACGCCGGTCCACCCTTATCACACCCTTGGTATGCGGAGTCCGGGCATTATCGGAACACCCACCAAGGGCATCGTGAATATATAGATTGATCCACGGACGAAGCAGGCAGTTGCTCTCAAATCATTCAGTTGTAAAATTGTCAATAGGTCGTTAAGTTGTTAAGTCATCGTGTTCGTTAAGTTATTAAGTCGTTCAGTCACTAAGTTGTTAAACCACAGTGATTTCTGTACCTTAAGCAAGAATAAATCACCATTGTCTAAAGAAAAACCTGAAAAGTGAGAATATAAAAAAATCATATACATAGTAGTCCCATTTTTAATATTAGAATTTTAGTATACGCAAAAAGTATATATACATCGAATTAAATTAGACAATATCAAAATTCTTAATGTACGAATAAAAAAGATTCTACTTAACATCTTTCTTATCAAAGTAGTACAGTAATTAGTTTTAAAATGTTTTGTTTCCTCTAGATATAAATGTGTTCAAATGTACGTAAATAATTATAATAGTCAATAAAATTAAATTTAGACAATATTATTGTTTTTTCAGTGTTTTAATTTTCTTACTAATCTTTCCTACTAACTTGATTATAATTTGATTTTTAATATACACGTTTAATAACCACCCTTTTAACTTATCTAAAATAAATAAAATAATTTAGATACATCAATATATTAACTCAATACATTAAATCATTTTGTTTTATATCAATCATTATATAATTTTACTAATTTATTTTTTTTAAATATTTTTAATAGTATTTATAATTTAAAATAAATACCGAAGGAAATTAACGAGAAGTATAAAATAATGCAATATTATATGAGCATTATTATATAACTGTTTTATATAGAAAATTATAAGAAATTAATGTCTAAAAAAAAATTCATTTATAATTATTATCCTTATTACAGCAAGAATTGTAAATAAAACTTATAGAAAGTTATATTTTCAATCTAAGAATAATATTTCACATATTTGAAATGTAAAATTAGAAACAATACTAACATTTTAGAAAAACAAGTGAATTTTTATAATTTATCAAATACTTTGTAACAGAAAAGATAATCCTAAATATTGATTTAAATAATAATATAAATAAATTATAAATGTTTTATGGCATAAATTAATTGTAATTATACAATAATATTCGTAATATTGGGTTTGATAACAGTGAAAATCCATTATTCAGTAACTAAATTAATAAATTCTAGGGAAGAATTACTACTTAAAAGAAAATTTAAGTACAAATATATCAGTACATATTGAAAACTTTATAGAATACATTAAATATTTAAGAGCATTTTATATAAAAATTTATATAAGTGTATTTTATATAAAAATACTCTTAAATATTACATACAAATGATACAAATATGTTTGTATAAACTATTCAAATATATTTAAACAAATATTAGAGATACAGTATTTACATAAGTTCTCTCACACTCATGCGAATACAACACACGCACAGCACTGTCCTACATATGTTTATCAACATCGAATACAGTCACTTCATAGTATATCTCTGTAATCTATACCTGAAGTGCATCTGTACACAATGACTATATTACCGAAAATGATTTTAATAGTTACTCCGTCTAATCATCGCATAATTTTAAGCTAAACTCAATAATCCACAGCCCGCCGCTGTAAAATTTAAGTGGCACTTTCGCCACCATATATCCTATAGTTTCATTAAAATGCTAATTCAACCACGACTTTCGTATATCAATGATAAGAAATTTACATGTACAGAATATTCACATTACTGAAAACTGATTATACGTTCAGTCTGCATTATTTATGTTGTTTATTACTTGTTCAGTAAGTCAAAACTCAAAATTATTATAATCAGAATATTATAAATTATTATAAATAAAATATTAAATTATGTGCTTGTGTTATTTACATTACGTATACGTTAAATTTCAATAACAAATTACCAACTGAGAAATGATAGTAAGAGTAATTTGCGTGTGACTTTGACAACAATTTAATCTTTAATTATATCTTATGATTCATTTTAATTTATTATTGGTCATTTTTCTTGACTTACTGATTGATTACTAATTTTTTGCGTACAGTCTTCTGATTACATGCAGATGCATGACGTATAACGATAAGTATTTACTTTAGCAAGTTTGCTCAACATCTGCTTACACCTTTTTTTTTTTACAAAGAATGTTGTATTTTAATGGTAGAAATATATTACTTTTTTAACATCCTCCGATCTGTATTCCTTAATATTAAAATAAACTAATTAAAAAAGAAAAGAAAAGAGAGAAAAATGGAGATATAAGCAGATTTAGGGCAAAGCTGCTAAAGTAAATAATTACCCGTATAACTACCGACGAGGTAGATCAGCAAAATTAAATTTCAGCTAAGGTAGCAGAAATCATGTCGCATACATAACGACATTATAAAAATTTAGGAATTTTATTTAAGCTAGTAGCATGAAAATAAAAAAGATGTCTAATTAAAGTGGAACTTAAATTGGAAGGGAGAACCATGGAATTGATGGAATTCTTGGAAGGGATTGAAGCCTTGATGTTTCCCTGATTCAGGATCTAACGGATCTTCTCCTTGATCAAACTTTGCTCTTTTTTCATCATCAGTTAATACTTCTTTGGCAGCTGCAATATCAATAAATTTTTTCTCTGCCCGTTTCTTTTCGTCTCCTTCTTGAAAATTATCAGGATGCCACTTTTGTGCAGCTTTTCTATACGCTTTAATAATATCACGTTTAGACGCTGTTCTTGGCACACCCAAAATTTTATAATAATCTCGTGATTCAGAAAGTTTTTGTCGCTGTTGCGCTTTATGAAGACCTTGTTTTGCTCTTTGTAATCTCATATCAATTTCTAAAGCTTCTTCAAAATCTTTAATTGCTTTTGAAAAATAATACTTGTTATTAAATCGTATAAATGATAAAAAACTTTGTACAGTATATAAAATATCCAATTTAATCTCCATATATGATTATTTTTAAAGCTATTTATTATTCAAATTTACTATATTTTAAACTGGATCTTGTGTAAGTAAATGTTTTCAACAAGGTGTTTCTTTGTTTTTTTAAATAAACCTACTAACTTAACTTGCTTCAAAATGAATTATTAATTAACAACATATGGTTCTTTTATGATCATTGAAGGTCTGATATTCAAATGTACTAAACATTCATCGAATATTATTCCATTTTTGTAAATCTAAATATTGTTAAATAGTATGTAAAAGATTAGTATATTGCGCGTGCGCCTATTTGATATGTGTGTAGTATAGATACACATGACACAGGGCACTCGACCTTTGATTGTATATAATGATTGAGAAATGTTCCTCACCTCACCAGAGGCAAGAAAAGGGCAAGAAAAAGATAATGCGGACACGCGAGTCGCATCTGGATCTGATTAGCAAAAGATAATAAAGTGTTTTTTTTTCTTTTTAGTAGATCCTTAGATTTTAAATTTCACCCAATATCCCTACAAGTATTATCTGTGAGTTCACCTCATGTTTATAATCGTGCCGACAAATTTTAAAAATAACAAAAATTATATTTGGCAAAACTGAACAGCAAACTATTGTAAATGACTTAAAATCATCCAAAAAAATGCTGTATGCATTAGGTTAATGAATTTTTATTGAAACAAGTTAAGCATTTAGCTAACAAGGATATTAAAATCTATGTAATTAAACAAAAGCACAAGATTTGTGTCTATTATAAGAGATCTCTCTAAAAATTGAGAGAGAGAATAAATCTATTTGAAACAAATTTAGAAATAACAAATAATTTTAGAAATAAACATATCTGAAGATAAAACTAAGAAATCCTATACAAATATAACTTACCATCATCAAACATTTCAGCAGCAAGATATGCTTCTCCTCTATCACAAAATACTTCAGCTTCTTTTCTTATTTTTATTGCTTCATGACAATTTTTAATTGCCTTGCTTGGTTCTAAGTTACCAACATAACATTTACAAAGCTCCTGATGAGCAAGAAAACGAACATTGGCTACTTGTGGTTCATGTTTAAGAATAGGTTGAGCAGAATCTATACATTTAGCGTAATCTCTTTGATCTCTATACGTTCTTGCATCTGTTAATAGTTTTGCTATTTTCTTAACTTTTTTATAAAATGAAAAGCACTGTGAATGTTCTGGATCAAGTTTCAAACATTCTCGAATTTCCCTATGTATTTATAATTATATGTATATAAATTTAAATATAAAATAAATAGTTTTACATTTTAGTATTACTTACGTTAATGATTCTTCAACTTGTCCAAGACGATAATGTAATGTGGCTGTCTTTAAATATCCTTGTGTATTGTCTGACTGTAATTTGGTTGTAGACCGTATATCAGAAATAGCACTAACATAATCTTCAAGTGCTTCATAACATTCAGCTCGGCGTTCTCTAAGTTCAGCTGACCATGGGCATACTTCAATAACTCTGGAAAGCTGTTGTGCAGCAGTTGTATAATCGCCATTCTTTATTAATCTGTCTACAATTAACAAATCTTTTTGGGCAGGTACTATTTTATATAAGGCATTATAGGCATCTGAATTATGTGGTTCAACTGCCAACTATGTTGAATAAAAAGTAAAAAAATGTAATATAATAAAAGTATGTAATTATGAATTTATATTTTTAAAAATTATAAAAATATACCTACCACATCTCGAAAATCAACTTCAGCTTTCTCGAATTGAGCTTGTTTAAGCAGTACATTTCCACGTTGCAATCTTGCAGATGTAAAATCTGGTTTCAATTCCAAAACTCTATCAAGATCAAGGAGTGCAAATTTAGCTTTACCTAATGCTAGATATACTGTGCCCCTTTTATAATATGTCAAATAGTTGTTTGGATCTCCCTCTATAAAAATGATATTTAATAAAATTTAATAAATTTTCTTTTCTACAAACTTATAAAAATTGCAAACAACACTTACCAACAGCTGCATGATAATGTGATAATGCATCCTGTAATTGTCCTTTTGCTAAAAATTCTCTACCTAATTCCAAGTGCCTATCAATTTCTAATTGGGAAACACTCCCAACAACTGAAATTTAAGCTCATTAAATATTATACTATAAAATAGTTATATTAAAAGTATCGTGGGTTAAGATTATTTACCATCTAACGACAGATCCAATAAGACCAATAATAAACCACAATGGTACATGACTGAATAAAAAATTGAACCACGATAATACGAATACTTCAATACATAAGAAAACAAACTAGCTGGCTTTAGAAGTTTCTACTTAACCACCCGATAACATAAAACTGTTCAGCCACACCGCCATTGCGATCGTGGTCTTATACGATTGGTCCAAATTACTCCACAGAATTGGCTTTTCGTCATCACCACTCATGAGCCGCTATAACATTTTAGATATTACACTAAAAACAGATAGTATGATGTATAACTGTAGCACTATTCAAATTTTTTAATGTTTCGAACTTTTGACTTGAAATACAACAAAATTAAAGTAATTATTAGTAACCACTTCTTTGATTTCTATGAAATTGATTGAAGTCTGTTATTAGGGACATCATTTGCAACAACTATTCCCTATACATGTACTACCAATTGGTTTAATTTCGAAGATATTCGAAAAATTCTTTTCCTAGAATACATTGAAATTTGCTATGAATATGAGTACGTGGCAGTGTACGAAGAATTCGTGGCTTCTTCTTATCTGTCATTCCTATAAATGATAGAAGTTTACTTTAGGACGTTTGTTCTAAATCAACTTATTTGTTTCTGTCTTTTTTAAAAAATACTATATTCTAGTATTCTATAAGACGTTTAATAAATCAGGGGAGTTTGAAAAAGTAAAACTAGCAAAAACACATATTTCTTCAAGTTTTATAATGTATATTTCTTTTTAATGTCAAAATAAGCCTATTTTGTAGTATTGAAGTAAATTTTTACCCGTAATAATAGGAAATATGTAATTTCATAGGAAACATGAATTTTGTCATTCTGATTACAAACTTTCCATCGATCAAACCTTGAATAGAATATGTACCATCCATTGAAACATGGAACATTATCCAACCAGAATTCGTTAAATTCGTATGTAGTAGCCTCGCATATAACGCGGTTAATATGTTACAGGAAATCATGTTATATGAAAATTTTCCTTGTATAACACGAATTATATAAAATAATGTTGGGAATAATTATAGTTATATCAATTTTTGGTTTATATATTTTATCAATTAGAACAGTTTTAAAATAATATATATTACTAATACATGTAAACAAAACTTTTTTATTTCATAAAAATTCAAAGAAAAATACATAAATTCAGGAAAAAATAATTTAAATTCATTTAAAAAATTCATTATAATTAAACACAACCTGAAAAACAATTTGGTAGTATTGTTTAATATATAACGCACTGCACGAGGAATCGCGTTATATGAAAATAATAGTTGCAATATTTTTAGTGCTTTATTTTTATTATAAAGATATCTTTGTGACACCTTTACTATAGAAATTAAAAACTCGCGTTATATGGGAGTCCAATATATTTAGAAAACTTCACACAAAATATAACGAAGGTTTAGAAAATCATTCCTAAAAAATACTTCCAACATTCTGTATATCATAGAAATTATAGCTTTCGTTGCTACAAATACATTTAACAATGGCGGTAATATATGTTTACATGTGGGAGATGTGTGGGCGTTGCTACTTTGCCGTGAAGACTATTGTATTGTCAAGGACAACAGCTGATCAAGGAAGGCACGAAATAAAACGCTACGGATTATGAAAGTCCGAATTGAAAGAAAACAAAGTTATTATATACGGGAGAATATGAAGCACAAGAAGATATTAACAATTCATTGTAAAATATCGAATGCATTTTGACTTCGTATGTTTAACACTAGAACTAGAATCCAAAAAGACTGGTCTCAGAATTTTACTTTTTGCAATTATTATAAACATATACCTGCTATTAAAAAAATTAATGTTGACTCGTATTGAGATAGAACTGTAATTAATATATTTACTTACCTTCATTGTATCACTAAAATTACGATCTATGCCCACTATGTTTAGATTAGTCATTAATGGTTGGTAGTCTAGTGTTAACGACCATCGGCATAATTATTGTCAATTTTCAACTTTTTTTTACGTTATAATTCTTTTTTATTTTTTCTACTCTATAAGTTTTCATTTAACATGAAAAAGAAAATAAAATTTTATTACAATTTTAAAATTGATATATTTTTATTAAAATATCGTAATCTTGTCAATTTTCAGAAAATTTGAAACGCGCTTCTATGTATATTGTCACGAGATCCGGCTCTGGGGGGGGGGATACACGACGACAGTATCCATAACTCCCGCAAGGGTCAAGACAATATTAATTAAGAAACGGTAGGATTGCCGATAATTCACGACCAATTCACATATGGATAATTAAGGAAAATGTTGCTGCAGATTTATGAGTTATACGTGCGAAGTTAAATTTCGCGCCAGTAGGTAGACGAAGATGGAGAATAAGAATGAAGTACGACGCTTATGTGGACAAAGCATAATCTGCTTTATTCTTAGGAGGCTTTAGTTTTATAATACGAGTTCTTTAAGTTCGAATTGGTGGGGAGTGGATCGCGTGCCATGCTTAGGTGTGGTGTCAGTGATAAGGTATTGGAGGGAGTTACAATATCATGACCAATGTAATGAGTAGATAAGGATTGCCCCATCTTAACGTCAGGTGATGACAAGAGTATATATAACATCAGGTTTCGCCCGAGCTTTCAGGGTGTTATCTGGAGTGCGTGCGGAAGGATGAGTGACCGCGCGCAAGAATCGTATGAACGGGATGTTTATGGGAGCATTGATTTCAAGTGAAGAGTGGAAGTCTAGGAATGCGTCTGAATGTTTAAGCTACGTGACCCACTGAGGGTAAGGCTGCGAAGAGTGCGTGAGAAAAGCATGATTGAGACAGAGAACATGAGTATGAAAGAGGATAGGGTGTATGGTTTAAATAAGGGCGCGAGATATATAGATAGGGTAGTAGTCGAGACGTAGTGAATAAGAGGATCGTGTGTTTGAGAGTTAAAATTGAGAGAAATTTAGTGTAATATTTTAATTAAATAAACCTGTTTTATTATTAAAAAAGAAATTCTTTTACCAATTTTTTTTCGCGTAACAACCAATACGGTATATTATAATAAAATTTTGTTTCAGTTTCATTTTTCAGACTGGATGATTGTGTGAACTAGAATTATTCCATCAATGTCGTTGTATTTTCATATTACTCGTGTGCGGAAATAAATTTATTAATCACATTGTTTAAATAACAGTAATTTTTTTATGTAATATACAATTAATCACCTTTGTAATAAGAAACAAGTCAAATCAATTTATTAAGTATTAAATAATCAAAAAAGTTTGTGAAATTTTCGTTTGAGTTTGATACAATGTCTTGTCGAATCCTATCAGAATTGTATATATGTATATAATTACATTAATCAATACGATTTTTGTTACAGAGTATTTACACTGATTACTATGTACGTTTCGGCGTTGAATCCGAATCTGCAATATTTTTTTATATCACGTATAGTTTTTTTTGTGATTCCACATCGAATTGTAGACAAATTTTGAATTCGTGTTTCATGGTGTATTTACATAATTAATATGTAAATTGAATTTGATTTTAACTTATTGTTAATGCATTCTGGAGAATAAATAATTGAATAATTTCAAATAGATAAATAATTGAAATAAATCCTCTTTTTGTTTTATCAGTTTGTTGCACGTGCTGAAGTGTTGAACCGTAACGGCATGATTCCACTGAGGCAACACTGTACGACTAGTAGCATATATCAACAAAATTTGCAACCCAGAGCACGGAGATTAACTGTAAACACGAAAGAGAGGGATGGATTTATGAGGTACTTTACATCATATGAATGATGTAGCAAGATCTTTCTTGATGTTTTGAGATATATGTGTATGGTAGGAAAGGTGTAATAAATGAATCGAACAATGCAACTTACTCTGTAGCTATATTTTTAAAAATATTAACTAAATTTATATACTTCAAAATCTCCACCTCTAGCAATTGATGTGGTTTTCCCTGACATATTAACATCTAATAGAAAATTCAATATTTCGCAAGTGAACCACTTTTATTTTTTTAGAGATAACTCCTACACTTTTTTTTCACAATGAAAAGTTAAGTATAAATTCTTAATTTTTTTTTTTTTTTAATTAAAGTACTTTTTATATAACCTCTACACAATTTGCTTTTATTATTCCATAATTCTCCCGAATTATAGTAGTCTTCGATAAAGTAGGTGATTTTTCCTATATTACACTTCATATCCTATACTACAAGTCGCACTAATTGACTGTTGGATAATTGACAACATTACTCGACAAGTGCAGTTTCATCGAATCTTTTTGCACTTTTTTCCATAGCAAAGCAAATTAATGTGTAGTAGGTACATATGCTTACGTAGCTTTTTTGTGCTACATAACCTGTACATTTGTTTCAGACTGCACGTCGTATGCGACACGTTGCCTAAATATTGTTGCCTCACTAGAATCACGCTTTAATGTGTGACAATACATCTGTAAAACGGACATTGTACCGTTTATCGTAATACACGTTGTTTCGGCGCTCGTGTACTCGATAAAATGCGAACTGTAGACTACAAACTCATCGTTTATTTCCGTGCGACGACTAAGAAGTTTATTTTTATCATTCGTGGTAGGGTCTTGGGAAAGCAGATAACCGATTAGCGTGCAGACTTGGATTATTGGCAATTCTTTGCCGTATAGTTCTGTGTTATCGATTGTAACTTTGTCAATTTTTAGGATATTTTAATGAATCTTTTACAGAATATCCACTATGCTATATATACATATATATATATTGAAATAAATAAATAAAATTTGTGTTCTGAATTAAACAAAGGTACGTCCCCTCCCTTCCTTAAGTCAAAAGATTCGCGACTGAAAGTTTATTGAAAATTTATTTGCTTCTAGACACATTCCGCTTTTCCTTTTCTAAATGTATAAAATAATGAAAATACATACTCCGTGAAATTTAAGGATATTGACACGCTTGTGCTCTTAACTTTGAAAACCAAATTTTTAAATTATCTGTGTGAACAACATACATATTTTTAATAATTATTTAAAATACTTTGTACAAATTAATATTTTTCCATGTCTATTGTGGATAAATTACTTTGCCAATGATGCGAATATAAAAACACACAGGTAATTGTTTCATTGAAGCTAGGTGTACGAACTAAAAATTATTTGGTACAAAAGATTATGCAATTTTTTAAATCCTACAATATAAAAAGGAGCTACAGTAGTAGAAATACATTTGCAAAAAATATAAGTAAAATTGGATTGCAAAATACGTTAAATAAAATATGCTTGGAAAATATCAGAATATTTTGATCTATGCGTAAACTGTAGGGTAAAAAGGTATACATACATACATACATACATACACACATCCATACATACATACATATATACATATATATATATTTTATGTGTGTATATATATATATATACACGTATTCATACACGTATATAGATATAGGCATACATAGATGTACATATAGAAAGAGACTCTACACTGCATAATCTTTTCCTTCTTTATTATACGATTCATTTTATAGAATTCTCCTGTCACTTTGCATAATACTATAAATAAACGAATGAATCACTAAATGAACGACATTTAAATAATATACGTGATCCATCGTCTTTTATGAGGTATTTGTAACAATATTGACACTCTACATCATTCTTCACGGAACACACATGTTGCTTGACCTAACCGCAAAATGCACATGCTTTCCACAATGCGACTATAATTTATTGCTAATGAACGACAAGTGTATACATATTATGTATATATGTATATATCCACGCACACACATGTATACATAAATGTATGATACACTTTGTAAGGTTAAGTTGACTTCCCTTTTAAATTTCAGACACTTTATTTTTATTACTTCATTCAATAGCCGTACGACGTACAGTTGTTTGCAGATTTTTCCTACTTCTCGTATTTTTCTCGGTTCACCTAATGTAGCGTGTAAATGTGCAATTATTAATTAAGAGACCGACAGAATGGTACATTCACCGTTCCGTTTCTTAACTCTTTCACACTTTTGCCATTTGCTCGCCATCTCAGTGAAGTAGATATATAGTAGTATCATTAGAGTTACAAGTGAATGATACAACGAGCGTCATTCGCCGTAGAAAAATGAAACACAGCCATTGAGACTCGTATCGAAAGCACAGAAATTTCTGCGCTTCCCATGAAGTTTGTTCTTTCGTTATTTTTTTTTTTTTTCTTTTTTTTAATACACGTCTTGTCTGCGTTCTCGATTCAACGACAAGCGACGCTTCTCGATTAAATAACATTCATAAAAGTTAGAAGACATTTTTTGCCATCCCACTTAGTTTTGCTCACGAATATTTTCCACCTACGCGTGTGCTCTTTTCACTTCACTTCTCTCTCTCTCTCTCGCTCTCTCTCTCTCTCTCTCTCTCTCACTCTCGGCCCGCTTTCATCTTTGCCCTCTCTCTCACATTCATATCACGCACATACGACAACTCAACGCTTTTTCCTTCTTCTTTTTTTTTCTTTTTCCGCTTGAGTATTAATATTTTACCTTTTCACCTTAAACAGAAGAGTGCTCGAGGTAGACTCATAATAAGCGCATATAAATTTTTCTGTCTCTCACCAGGAGCAAATCGAACAAGAGTGTTCATTCGAATTTTCGAACATGCGTAACGTAAAAAATAAGACAGAAAGAAAACCATGATATATATATACAACACGCCACAATTGCCGATGCCTCCTTCCCTCTCGCCGACATTGTTGCGCGTTGTACACAGTAACATATGGCTTATAACGTTTCTCTCTCTCTCTCTCTCTCTCTCTCTCTCTCTCTTTCTCTCTTTATTCCTTTCTCTCCCTCTCTCTCTCTCTCTTTCGTATATGTGCTTTGTAATTGCGCATTCTTTTCATTAATAATGATTGCAGTCACAGTCAAACGCCACTTTTTTTTTCTTTTTTACATAATATGTAATGGTTACTATTCGTAGCCCCCTCTCGTCTCGTTTCTTCGCACTACACTTTAATTGATCTTTGTCTAATCATTCCACTCTGCGTAGTTCCATAAATGTTTTCTAAGGCTGCTCGTCCGATTTACTTTAGAGGACCAAACATAATATTTAAAGGTATTTTTACAGTACAAATATGTGACTGTTCTTCCGAGAGAAATAACATAATAAAATAAATACTTAACACCTTAATAAATAGTCTCGTTTATTACACCATCTTCCTATTTTCTCTAAGGATGCTAATACGTTCTAAATCATAATACCGTACTTGAATTTATACATTTACCAGTTACGAAACGGTGGACATCTGACTATCGCACAAGTATACTTTTTTTTTTCGATCTTCGCTTATCTTTTTTCTGGTTTTTCATTTTCCTCGAATATGAAAGATACGATAGCTACGCATTGCTCAAATTCAATCGTGTCACTGGAACACCTGTTGGTTTGTAATATGGGAAACGGAAAGAACGAAGAAGAAGCACGCATGGAATTAATGACATCGCGATTGCTCAATGATCAACACCACTGTTACGTATAAAAATAGCGTTACAACTAGGAGAGAAACAAGTATGAAAATACTTTCGTGTATGGTTGTTATTCGCATAATCTCTGTCCACCACATTATTCGTAAATGAACATATTACTTCCAACTGCACAAGACTAATAACTTACACTGACGCGTCATATGTATTCGTTGCCTGAGTGAACAATTGGACAGTAAAATCCGGAATTTCTCCAGCTCCGAGTACAGTTATCAAAATTTCAAAACACGGAATCTGTCAGCAGGGTGCGTCAACAGGGTCCATCGTGTTCCACCGATTACGAATTACGCAAAGGAAAAAGAAGAGAAACGTATAATTACACACACACACGCACGCACACGCGTATGTATACAATATATAAAAGAAAAAATTCGGAATAATAGTGTCCAAAAGTCACCGTATCTTTTTCCCTATCGCAGTAAAATAACGCAACGCAATACAGCAAAGCCGTTATGCAAAGTTTGCACATGTAGTACCACTTACAAAATCGACATAAACATTTTTATCGAGAAAAAAAAGAAATAAAAATGATGAGAGAATAATAATAATAATAATAATAATAATAATAATAATAATATTATAATAATAATAATAATAATATTAATAATAATAGTAGCAGTAGTAAATAAGAATTACAGCGATAGTGGTACTAGTCGTAGTAATAATAGCAATCTGACGGCATGATCTACTATCTCTTAAACAGACTAATGTCCAACTGAACAATTGTGCCGTAAAATTGTACACTATATAACGAAAAAGTGAACGATCACTTTTCGTTGTGAATTCTTCTTGTAATGTTCTTGGCAGGGCCTCCGAGTTGACAAACGGACTCGACGATAAATCAATCATATTAGAATTTGAAACCACACGCACCATGGTCGGAAGCCAACAATATTATTCGTAACACTATTTGAAAGTTCTAGTTGAAATAATTATCCCTCGTGAAAGAGGCATTCACACCTTGGTCCACTGTCACACGGCATACGATTCACGCACGCGATTGCACTATAAATCTATTAATATAACAGGTATAAGTATGACATGTCTAAAAATCCTGTCAGTTGTCACGCAAATTGAATTTGTACTTTTTCTCACATAGATTAGGTAAGAATCCGACACGTTTGCACAAAAGATATCGACATTCTATAAAGCCCTACCAACATCATCAACCAGTAATGACGCGTTTCACCGTTATTATCTATTATTAATGCGCGTTTATTTTAAGTAGAAACAATGCCCCAAAAACGTGTTTTTAGGACTGTAAGAGGCTAGCGTTTAGCCCTCCCCGATCGGACAACAGCCACGTTGTTCTTGATGTTCTATTCACTTTTAACGACTTAATATTTCCATCCTCGGCTCAAATAACTGAGCTTATGCTTTCCTGACATTCAATACCGATTAATTAATACATTTAATATTTGTATTTCATTAAATTGTTCATTTATCAATTCACATGGAAATTGAATGTCACAAGATCGTTCGATATCACAGTCGTTTTTCAATTATTTTAATGTTTATGTATTTACGAATATTACTTAGTATGTATATATATATAGCGTATCGTACTGATAAATACAGTTAGAAAATATGAGTGCGCCTTTATGCATCCTTATTTCCAAAGGGCTTGCTTTTTTATATTTTCATTTTTTTTTTTCTTTCTCTCGTTTTGTCTTGTAAGGTTGAGCCAACTAACAGCGTATATATTTTTGCTCCTTTTGTTTTCATTTCTTTTGAAATTCCCCTCTGTAACTGCAACCGTATATTTTTACCCGTTTTTTTAAATGTAAGCTTTCTCGTTCTAGAGCACTCGCATTCAGTACTGCGATCTAAGATTTTTATAACGCACCGTACCAGTTTGACAGGACAACGTCTTTGTTACGTTTAGAAATTCTAATTAGAGTACATTAAAATTCAGGTACAAATATACCTGACGTGTGCTGAAATTCTTCAGCCTACTCTAAATACAATGACCAAACTTTTAAATAAAATAACTCTTTGAATTAAGAGTTACAGAAGCAACAAGTTTACAGCATCGGACTTTTAAACTTACTTATATATTAACAGGACGTGACAGAAATATAAACGAGATTTCTAAAAGTATCTGAAGACGCAGCCTGTATCCTTTTCATAACATCAAAGCTTTCGACTACTGAACACTTTACGCGATTTAGTCGATTAAACCATGATATTGCCGGCGCAACGTCGTCTGTGTCTGGGGACGGCAAAACAACAAAGTACCATTCGTCGCTGGATTATAGTAAATTTAAAACAGGAATCGTGACGAAATCTATGGCGATGGCGATATGGCGTATCCTAGGCGCCTAGTCAAATATACATGCGTTAAAAAAAAAAAAAAGAAAAAAAGAGAGAAAAGAGTAAGAAAGAAGAAAAAAAAAAGAAAAAAGAAAGGAAGAAAGAAAAAAAGAAAGGAAGAAAGAAAGAAAGAAAGAAAGAGATGGCGCCATATTCGTTTAAATTATATTACACAAGTTACTGGCCATCATCTAGGCGAGAATAATAAAGCACTTGTGCATTTAAAGCTCTATGATTACATGAATCTAGACGCCACGATTCTCGAAGATACGCCCACCACGTCCTTCAAAAATTTTAATAATGAAGCCACAACGAGCCCCATAGTCTCGACAGGAGTTCTAAAAAATTTTACTAAGTTTCTTCACCTACTACGTGTCACATCGTTATGCCCTAGCTAGACATTAACGACTGCCCGATTTGATTCGTTAATGATTATACTATTTGTGTTCTTCAATACGCATAGCAACGAAACCTTGGATGGATCCTACATTTTATCTAGTATCTGACAAATCCTGATAACTATTTGAACCTCTTAAAAATGAGATCATTATTATCATTCATATGATTATTTCCTTCACAGTTCTTAATGCTGGGATTGCATTTTAGATTTGTCAATCGTGTTTCGTCGCACGCGAATAAAAGTATTTATGGAATTGAATAAACACAATTATTTCTTTTCTTTTTTTTGTTTGAAAATTGTAGTGCACAGGCAGTCAGCGAACGTGATTTGTTATACGCGATACTGTCTTTTCTCGTGTATACGTATACGCGCGTAAATACGTGCGTGTTGTATCCGATGTGTATGTCGTACGTGTCTTTCTTACATATATTTGAATTTACGTGTACAGTAGTAATAATGGTAAAAGTGAAAATAGAGATGGTGATAATGATTTACTTGTCCCACCAATCAGGATCATTACTGTTGACGTTGTTAGCAGAATTATTATATGATGAGTTGCCATAATTACCTCCGTAATTTCCGTAGTTTCCTGTGGAAGAGAAATAATAAATACGTATAAATATCATTGATACTTCAATTCTTAAAAAAAAAATCATCTTTTATTTTCGAAGAAACGTATGCCAACCTCCGTAACTGCCAGGCCTATTGGAGGAACCATTATTACGAGCAGATCCGGAACTAGGTTGCTGACGATAATCTCTAGCACCAAATCCACCGCTAAATCGGCCTTTAGTACTTCCGGCACGTCGAGATCCACCTCCGGAATATCTTGCTTCACTAAACATGTCGTCTAACCAAGGCGGAAGTTCTTGATTAGCTTCAACTAGGAGAGATACCAAGTCGCGCACCAAGTTAATATTCTTGTTGTTGAAAAATGACGTTGCTAAACCTATTGCATAAATAAAAGTAAATTATTAAAAAAGATACATGTGAAATAATAAATATACTATAAAACCAAGGAAAAAACGAACCTAAATTTCCCATACGACCAGTACGACCAATTCGGTGAACATATTCTTCCACATCTCCTGGTAAATCGAAGTTTATTACGTGTTTCACGTGTGGAATATCTAAACCACGGGCAGCGACAGCAGTAGCAACAAGTATTGGCGTTTTACCAGCTCGGAATCGACGTAATGCTTCTTCTCGTTCACGCTGTGTTCGATCACCATGAATACTAGTGACCGGATATCCCATTTGATGTAAATATTCTTCCAACATATCTGCACCTTTTTTTGTTTCCACAAACACTAGAGTCAATGACTCGGCAGCTAAAATTTAAAAATAATTGTTGAACTTTATAACGTGTATATAATATTGTGATTTATAATCTATTCGAATTTTGATAACGTACAAGGATCTGAGAAATTGCTAGCTTGAAGAAGATCAAGCAAATAAGAACGTTTATCGTGTTCTTCCACCCATACAATTTTCTGAGTAATATTTTCAGATGTAGAACCAACACGGCCTACAGCTAAAAAGATATAATTACTGAGAAAATCTCTTGCCAACATTTGTATTTCCTTCGGAAATGTAGCTGAAAACATGAGAGTCTGTCTCTCCCCAGTAGGAGGCATTGTGTCCTCTTCAACTATACGTCTTATTTGAGGCTCAAAACCCATATCCAACATACGATCTGCTTCGTCCAATACTAAATATCTAAAACAGAAAATTTGACATTATATCATAAAATAAATATTCAAAATTAATAATTATAAATGTTTATACATACCGGCAATTATGTAACCCAATTTTACCTCGTCCTAACATATCTACAAGACGACCAGGTGTTGCTACAAGCAGATGACAGCCACGATCTAACTCGCGCATTTGATCCAAAATATTTGAACCACCATAGACAACAGCAGGACGCATACGTGATCTATATGCAAACTTCCGTGCTTCGTCATATATTTGTGTGGCAAGTTCCCTTGTAGGTGCTAATACTAGACCAAGAGGGTATTGTTTGCGCTTTCCAGAAGAATGTACTGGTGGTGGACGTGGCCCGCTTTCATAAATCTGATTTAATATTGGCACTAAAAAGGCCGCAGTTTTACCGGACCCTGTTTGGGCACAGGCCATAACATCACGGCGTCCGATAATAATCGGTATCGCATATTTCTGTACTGGTGTAGGTTTATCATAACCAGCCAAACTAATGCTATTCTTTATTATCTCCGTCAGCTTAACTTCGTCAAACTATAAAAGAAAAATAAAATTATGAAACATATGTTTTATTATTAACTATAATATCATCACAATACGTTTAATACTAAATTTATGGCCACTGTAATTTTAAAACTTACGGATGTGATGTGTGGAGGTATGTTATCTCCAGTAGCCTCAACTGGGATATCCTCATATTTACTAAAGTTAATGCCAGTATTCCCAGTACCAAACAATTCCTCCTCCAGTCGCTCGTCTCTGGAAGTGGGAATTGTCCAGTCGATTTCAGAGTTTCTTCTGCCTCCTTCCCTATCGTCCTTCCATCTACCACCCATTCTGTGATCATTTCTATTGTCTTGCCAGCGATCGTTTCTAGGATCTGGCCAACGATCATTTCCGGAACTAATCGGGCGATCTCGCTCTCGGTCACGATCGGAATTGGCATATCTATAATCTCGTCCATTTTCTTGATTGGCACTACGTCTGTTGCGCCCACCGAAACTTCCGAAATTTCCAAAGTCGGCATCGCGAGAACGTGTATCTCTATAACCTGAACCACCCCTGCCCCTGTCACGATCCCTATCCCTATCCCTTTCACGATCACGGTCACCTCCTCTATCTCTGTCGGAATATGGTCTTGAGTTGGAAGAAGAATGGTGATCCCCGCCAGAAGGTGCGTTACCTACAAGCAATAAATGTTATAATTTCTTTTTATTGCTCTCTAAATGAAAACATCAAAGTAGCAAATATATAATCACAGTATTATCAAAAAGCTCTACTGACTCATACATTTTATCAGTAGCAAACGTGCTTTTTACATCAATTCTTAAATGCTTGTGAAATATTGGGTACTAAATTTACATATTTCAAATAATTTCTTAAGCAAAAGAGATTAAGAAAAGTTATGAATTTACAATTGAAATGATCAACATAAATTTTTTAAGTCTTTATTTTCAAATTGAAGCTACGTATGTAATGAAAGTAAAATATAAATATAATACAATAATTATTATTAATGTACATACAATACTCACTTCCAGATTTATTTCGCAAATGCGGTGGTACGTAGCGACCCCCACTTGGTTGGCGGGAGCCCTGCAAGTCCAGACCAGCTAACTAAAGCACAAAATGTAAGTATTTAAAATCTCTTATTTCCAATATCTAATATTAAGGATAAAGAGTATTTTATAAAAAATTAATTTATTAAGATATATATTGTATATTCTTCATAAAACTAAAACAAATGGAAAAAAGAAATAGCTGAATTCATGCATATTTTATAATATCATTATATAAAATTGTTTTAGTAACATCCTTTTCCTTTCTTCTTTCTTAATGTTACGTTTAGCTGTCATTTTTCATTTTACTATCAACATGTTGCACAATAATTTTAAAAAGATCAATATTCCTATATGAAAGTTAAGTAGAAAGTACACTGTCAAATTTAAACTTTAAGTGAAACATCAAAAATATCAAACAGAACAATTCTATCATATAGAATATTATATATTTTCTAATAACATAATTAGATCATAACTAGATCATAATGTAAACTATTTTTTAGAGTAATATATAAAATTAAAAAGGATAAATGTCATTAAAAACTTTAAAAATTATATTGATATAATTAGTCCAATGTGTATTACATAATAAAGACTATAATAGTGTAACACAATACAAATCATGATATGAAAGAAATTTTATTTTCGAAAAACAAATGAATAAATATGCTTGAAATTTACAGAAAATATATATAACTGTAATAAAATAATGAAATAATATAAAATTTTCAACTAATGTTTTAAATTCTAAATAAAACTTAATTTTGAATGAAAAAAATAATGCATTAACAGAATTAAATGTGATATTAAATAAAACCACTGCTTTAGATTATATGACATCCAGTTAAATCTAAAGATATAAAAGACATTTTAACATTTCAAAAATAAACCTAACGTCTTCGGTTAATAAGTCACCGATACTTATATATATATTACTTTTAGTTTATAACATCCAGAATCAAATTGTTGTATGATATAATTTTCAAAATCTAAGTTCCTGTGAAAAAGTTCAAAAACAAATTAAACAATATTAAATTAAAGAAATATGAAAATAAATTGCAAATTTCAATAGTAAAAAACTAGTAGAATATCCACTTAAGTGTTTATAATTTTGAATAGTGCCAAATGAACATATGACAAAACATTGGAGTTACCATGTTGTGTAATTTTGTTGAATATTATCTCAATTACAATTAAATACTGTTTAAATTTATTAGTAAAGTAGCTGTATTTTTTTGTTTCTACTAATGTAATTACATATTATTTATTTTTACTAAATAATTAATTATTTATATTTTCAATAAATAATTAATTTGACAAAAATACTCATTACCTCTATGACAAATTTAAACAGTGAAGACAATGTTTTGTATCTTTTAAGTAAACAAGAACTTTATATTAGATATATCCGCGATATTGTGCGTAACTATATATAATATACAATTCATCTAATCATAAGAATTTAAATATGATAAAAAAGCAATGTGAGAATGCGTCATGGCACGAGGCTTGCTGTTCCTGGAATTGGTTGCCGCCATTACAAATCTGTACGTCACAAACGAACCTGACGATGACCCAAAGTCTATATAATTTTTGATGCGAGAAAAAATGCCAGCATAATTGATTTATATAAGTATAGGTTATAAAATAATGCTTACAGACTTTTAAACACGATTGTGTAAAATAAAATTTTTAAAATTATACTAAACAATAAAAGATTCAAGCAGAAAGAGTAAAGAGAAAAATGATAGATTGAGGTAACGGTTGTCAAAAATATCAAAAACCTTTAATTCTTTTTACCTGCTGCTCTAGACCTGATCCATTCTGGTTGGCTGCATTACTCATATTACTCCGCCTCGGTGCGTATTTTTCGTGGCTCTGCCTCAGCTCTTTAGCTATTTCTCGCCTAGACAATCACTAAGCAATAAATTTCAATTGTTCGTTCTTTTTTTCCCTACTTTCGTTTCTTGCTGAGCTACGAACAAAACTCGTCGATTAAGTCAAGTAGTTAGAATTACAGTTTCTGTCTGTCGATACTTCGATACAAAGGAAATTCGAAGACTGGCTACGATGAAAGGCCTCTGGCCACACTTGACGTCGACGCAACAAAAATGGCCGAGCGCCGAAATATTGCTAGCAAGATGGCTGACGACTTATATCCGCCGGATATCGAAAAAACTAAAAGAGGATACTTTGCTGGATAATTTTCTGACTGTTTATTATTTCCATTACACCCACGTATTACAGATTGAAATAGATTTATGGCTTACACATGATATTGAAATGAAATCTATGAATACGTTGTATTACTTTTTCAATTTACTATCTGTTGGTATCCGTGTTCGACATATGTGCGAATTTCAGAGTAAATTACTCAGCTAAGTTCAGATCTTGCAAATAAACTACACTAAAAAAATAAAACTATAAAATTACCATTCAACATCATTGAAAATGAATCTTTTAATAACAAAAATTGAATGATGATATGAATAATATTAACAAAATAAGTTTTTTTTAAATGTTTTATTGTATAAGTCTCAAAACTTAATCAACGTTTAATCTAATCGTCTTTCTTAGTATCGGTTTTTCCACCTCGGATTCTTCCTGTACGTCGCGCAGCAATAAGACCGATCTTACGACCAGCGCTAGTTCCACGTTTAACCGTGGATGCTTTACCAATATGTTGATGATTACCACCACCGTGTGGATGTTCAACAGGATTCATAGCAACACCACGGACCTGTAAATAAGAAAATTATTACACATTAAAAAATAAATGCAATAGTGTAATGAAATTATAATATGTATTAAATTTTAGAGGTGCTCAGTTAAAAATTTTCAACATATTGTTCAGGTTTCAAATGTCTAAAAACATCATTGGTAAAAATCCATTTTAGTAATAAAATATTAAATTTTGTATGTATTTTTAAATACTGTACCTTAGGCCAGCAGTTCCTCTTTGCCTTGTACTTGTGATACGCGCGACCAGCTTTAAGGATTGGTTTGTCAATACGTCCACCACCAGCAACAATTCCAACCATTGCTCTATTATTAGATGGTATAACTTTCTTAGCACCAGATGGTAATTTTACTCTGGTCTTCTTTGTATCGGGATTATGGGCTATAACTGTAGCATAGTTTCCGGAAGCTCTTGCTAATCGACCTCTGTCACCAGTTTTTTCCTCCAAATTACAAACAATGGTACCTTCAGGCATTTGACCAACAGGCATCACATTTCCAATTTGAAGATTTGCTAAAACATAGAACATTTTATATTATTGTTCTATATGAAAAATTTTTTAACGTTTTTTTGTCATGTACAATTTAATATATTTTAAATAATGTGTTTTAATTAAAGTTAGTTTACCTTTCTTTCCACAATAAAGGAATTGTCCAGTATACATTCCTTCAGGTGCAATAAATAATTCTTTACGGGTTTTGAATTTATATGGGTCTCTAAAATGAACAATAGCTAATGGTGCTCCACGTCCAGGATCGTGAATAATATCCTACAAAAATTACATAATTTTTGTTAATGAAAGAATATAACAAGAGTTATATTATAAAATGGATAATGATCTCAGAAAGAGCCTCTATAAATTATACTTCAAATTTTTACTCAGATGTAGGTATATTATAATTCATCATATATGTATAACTTTTAATAGTACGTATTGTTACAAATTAGAGTTTTTTCGATATTGTATTTTAACACAAAATTATAAAAACTAAACAAACCTTTACAACACCTTTGATGTATCCATGTCTCTCAGAAAAATCTAAGGAACGAAGTTTAGGTGCTCCCTTTCTCCTTTTTGTATGGGATCTGAACACAGACCCAGCACCTTTACGCTGAGCACGAATTACTCGACCCATGGTTCAAAATCTGTACATAGAATTATATGAAACGTTAAAATACTTTGTTCTTGTAACACTGAACACAATACAAAACGTGACACTATCTGTTATTTTTTGTACAGACATAACCTTTAAATAACACAAACAAAATTTAACTTAATTTCTTCTTTAAAAACTAAAATATTTCCAAAAATATCTAGACAATTAATAACTTTCTTTTAATAATAAGCGTTTTGTAATAGATGCATTTTATTTTTATATATCTAAAGGGATTTTAAATTAATGATAATCACAGGTAACATACCAGATGAACCGACATTAAATAGAGAAAGACGCAGCCGGAAATTCAAGCAACGTGTACAGCTTAAATTGGTTGCACTGCTTGCCCGCCAAAATATTTGATTTAAAAGAAGAAAATAAAATATACGTATATGTTAAAAGAAAATACTTAATATAAATTTCATTATAAACATAACAGTTTGTAAATGTTAATTTTATACTAGTAAGAATTGAAATATTTTTATTGTTATATATTTCTATATAAAATGCACCAACGTGAATGTGTTATCAATACTCACACTAGTTAATAAAACGGATATAGTAATTATTGTATTGCAAGCATTCAAGATGTATAGACGCATTAGCATAATTTTTATTATCTTATTTTATATATTAACAATAATTAATTCACATAGTTTAAAAAGACAAAAAAGAATTATTGGTGGTGGACCAGCTGCATTACCACCTGTGGATGATCCTGTTGTTTACGTAACACGAAGTGATAGACAAGCACGTATTTATGGTACTCGAGATCCAAATAAAGGATTTTATGTTTTTCGTGGTATTCGATTTGCATTACCACCAGTGGGTTTACATCGGTTTCAAGTAAGTAATTCTTTTGTAATAAATTTTTGAATTTAATTTTTTAAATTATATATAACGATTAATTGTACAATTTTAATTCAATAAAAGTCTACCATTTTATAGGGAACTATAGTAAAATTATTTTTCCTTGCTTACTACAGTTCAATTTTAAATAATATTTAATGATTCTTTCTTAAACGGAAATTTCATGAAATATTTTTAATTTACTTCACAAAATGTTTTCGGTAATATTGAATTTATTATAAATTAATTTATTTAAAAACTAATGCGTATCATAATGATATACTTTATCATTATACAATATACATAGACATTAGTTTATCAGCTCATACATCCTGTAATGATAATGTTATTTTTAATATATTTGCTGAAATAATATTGCTTCTTATGCAGTTAATTGTGAAATTTAATTTCGAAAATCTTTTTTTGGTTGCGTAACTAAAATTAAAAGATGGTGAGAATTCACGTTAAACACCGGGTAAATTATAAACTTTTATGAAAAGTAAAGAAACTAAAATTATTTTATATATAAAAAGGATCATTTACAAAGTATTAAATAAGCCTACTAGTTTGAATATTTTACGCATTTTATTTATACATATTTCTAACTGATATCGGGCAATACCCGATATACTGAGTGAAATAATTAACCGTTTGTTGATTACTGGAGAAATATATGTTATACGAAGAAAAATAATGAATCTAGTTTGTAAGAAAAAGAAAGATTCCATAAGATTTTGTTTTTCTTAGAATATTTACACCAGTTCAAAAATATTTTCATGAGAATGAACAAGGTCATTGAACATTACAATTATAACGATATAAGTAAAAATATCAATAAATTTGATAAAAATATTCTAATGATTTATTTAAATTAATTAAAATAATATAAATAAAATACACAACCAAATTAGATTTCTTTCATCTTGTATTAAAATTTTATATTTTTATAACGAATTATTATACTTCAAACGCACCAAGGCCTTTTCACACGAGATACATCGACTGTTGATTAATAAATTAAATATTTGTACTACATAAAAATAAAAGAATTTTTCCTTTTTTTTTTAGAGGCCTATCCCTTTTCATTTGGAAGGCGAAATTAATGCCACAAAATGGGGACCTCCTTGTCCACAACCTAATAGCATCAATGGCAAAGGAATTGTGGGAAGTGAAGATTGTCTCTTTTTGAACGTATTCACACCTATGCTTCCAGATGTTAACGACGGATATCCGGTGTTAGTTTGGATACATGGGGGTGGTTTTAGAAGAGGTTCTGCTTGTCAATACGAAATGCGAAACTTAATTAAAAAGAAAGTAGTGGTCGTGTCGATTCAATATAGATTGGGATCACTCGGTAATTAAATTAGTGATAAGTTTCCATATAAATATTATGCGTGACTTTTATATAATAATATCTGAAATATATTTTTTACAAATGGTATTATTGATTTGCTGAATAGGATTTTTGAGTATGGGTACGAAAGACTTACCGGGAAATAACGGTATATTCGATATGACACTGGCTGTTAACTGGGTAAAAGACTATATAAAATATTTTGGCGGAAACCCAAAACAAATTATAGCGTTTGGTCATGGTACAGGAGCTAGCTCTGCTTTTATGCTCACATTATCCAAATTATCGAGAAGTAAATCATACATGCAATGTAAAATTCTTACAATGATACTGAAAGACTAAAAAAATTTATATTTTGAATTTTTAGATATTTTTGGTGGGCTGGTCGCTATGTCAGGTTCGATTTTATCTCATTTTGCAATTGATAAAGATCCTTCATCCACTGCACAATATATTGCATCGAAAAATGGATGTCCCACGGACAATACAGTTGAAATGGTCCGCTGCCTTCAACAAATACCAGTTAATAGATTAATAGAAGCTGATTCTAACTTGGAAACTGCACGTTCTGCTATTCAGGGCTTTATATCCAGTTTATCGACTTTATTGGGCCCCGGTCCTGTGATCGAGGGCGACGATGATGCAAGGTACTGCACGTTTCTAAAATTATATTAATATTGCTATAAATTTGTAATTTTAATTCTATGTATTATATATTTTAATATGATTATATTGTTTTTTGAAGATTTCTTCCTAATCTTATCTCTAACACACCAGAAGATTCCTTACAATTCGAAGATTTTCCGGCTATACCGTTACTTATGGGAGTTATGGGTAATGAACTAGGAGGAGCAATTTTTGGTGATTATAGAGCTGAAGTTGAAAACAAATTACGTACCATTCCAAATTATTTGAAAGAGTATCTTATACCGAATTTACAAAACACTATCCCCAATTTTAATAATAGATCGCGTTTCATACCGGAAGCTTTTAGTAAATATTTTAATGATTTTAATACCCGAAATAATACTGCGCATATTGCTAAAGTAGCAGAAGCTATAGGAGATTCTGTATATAACGTTCCTGCCTTCCTTACTATTAATCATTGGGCGAAAAAAACTCAAGCTTTCTTATACAGTTTCGATCATAAAGGAAGTCGAAACTGCGGTAAAAGCTTTTTAGCAGGATTACCTGCAACAAAATCGAGAAATGTTTCAAATGGTATGCAATTTAAATTACTATTTTTTTTATGATATATTAGTGCATTTCATTGATATTTTTAATTATATTCATAGGTATAACCAGTCATGGTGATGATCTTGGATATATTTTCAACGAAAATACTATTACTGGTGAACCAGTACAATGTACTGAAGAATTAAATAAAGAAAATGAAAGTGTAGAAGATATTTTTACAAATTTAATAGTTGAATTTGCTAGAAATGCAAAATCCAATATAAGTTCATCTCAAAATAGTTCTTTATTTACAAATTTACTTCCAAGATTTTCTACAGCAACCAATTCATTTATTAGTATTACTTCAAAACCTCATATAATGAAACAATTTAGGTAAATATATCATGGATAATGATGAATTAAATTATAATAAATTATATTGTATATTTCTAAATATTATTTCAGATACTGTGAAATGGCATTATGGACAGGTCTTACAGAACGATTACAATCGACTATGTGTGAATTTCTCAAAACTACTGTGGATGTTGTGAAAAAAGCTACTCAAAATGTTATGGATACCATTGATAATCGTATTAAAATACCTAAAGAATCAGTTATCGGTCTTATATCAAATCATACTACTTTAAAAGACATAACGAAAATAAATGCCAATGGTTCAATTAAAAACAGGAAATTTGAAAAAGTAGATTCTATATTTAGGAAATCGTTTCAACGACCAAATATATGAGTTACAAAGAAAATTTGATATACAATGCAGAAATATTATATTTATATTTAACACTAGAACTACCGATCTTTAATGGGTACCTAACTATAACGTGCACAGATTATAGTAATTTCAGCGATACAATGAATATGAGTGAATATATTGATTACAATTCTTTCTTAATATGAGTTGATACCAATTTTATTCTTAAAGCAGGTGCATGTGTTTAGTGATTGTAAAAAGGAAAATTCTGGGACCAGTCATTTTGACTGGGTTGGTAGTCCTAGTGTTAATATACATTTATTTTAGAAATAAAATGTTCTAAATAATCGTAATTAATCGTTATTTTTTAGTACATCCTTAAACGATTGTAATATTTCATTTTCTTCTTCTTCTTCCTTTTCTTCTTTTTCTTCTTTTTCTTCTTTTTCTGTTAAAGGTTTTTTATTTCCTTCAGATATTTCAGAAGTATTTTCTGAATTACAGTTAACATCTTCTGTTGTATCCATACTTTCAATGCAAGTATCGTTAGTTTCTTTATTTGTAGTTAATAGTGGCTTGGCTTCTTCTGAAGTTTCTGTATTAATCATAGGTAGTATTAAAGTAGTCTCATTTGTTGATTTGTCACAAATGTGTATAGCTTGTTCACTTTCTACAATATTTTCATTTTGTGCTGTGACTGTCATTTGTTCTTCCACTGTACTACATTGTTCTTCTACTGTACTACATTCTTCTTCTAGACAAACTTGGTTTTCTTGGTTTTCTGTAATAGATACTTCATCTTCGGTAATGTTTCTTGCACTAGGTTCAATAATTTCATTAAAATCTGAATTTGTAACTTTTAATTTTTTATTTGCGGACAGTTCTGTATCTTCAATTGTAACAGTCTCATTATTAGATGAAGGTACATCATCCATTGTTGTATTACGTTCTTGTATATTGGTGATAAATTCGTTCTGTATTGTTCTAGAAAAAATTAATAATTTTGATTTAAAATTTAATTAAGGAAAAATTTTAAATATTGATCTAAATGTTCTTAAATAAATATATAAATTTTTAAGACTTACTCTACTTGAGTTAATTGGATAGTTGGAGCATACGGATGCACGATTTTTTCAAGTTCCGCTAATGCCACTCTGACTTCTTGAATAATACGTAAGTCCTGATCATTTAAAGCCATTTCAAATATTTCTATAGAGTATTGTGTCGGTAAAGGTAATAAAGGATGTGGATTCATTTGCAAAGCTCTTAAAACCCTGAACAGTAATAAACGACAATCAGAATGTTCTTTATAAAATTTTTGTTCACTAGTGCTTAGATAACATTCATATAGCAAAGGTATTACAATATTTTGTACAGTCTGAAAAAAAGTACAATCATTATATTCAATATTAAATTTTATAGTAAAATATGAAAATAAAAATCTTACTTTAAAACACGTTTCCTTTAAAAGAATTCCACTATTGAAAAATATATTTTGTAATATATCAAGAGCCATTTTACATATGTCTACATCTAGATAGTGTTCTTTATTAGAACTAATTTCATTATTCAAATATGTACCTTTTTCGTATTGACTATTTCGTAAACGCTTTAATGCTCTTTTTGATAAATTTTGTGTTTTTTGTATCTATAACAATGATATTACAATACGTTAAGTAAAGTTAATTAAATTTATCAAATATTGTAAACTTACAGTTAGTAACACACGATTTTTTTCTGGTACTGCATCTTTTAATATATATGGAAGATATTCATTTGCAACTGTTTCTATACCTGATAATGAATTAGTATTCATTAACCAAGAGTTAAGACATTTATAAACTGATATCCGTACATTTTTAAATGGTTTATTTCCATTAATTGTAATTTGATTTTCTGGAACACTTTCTGTCCATTGTAACGTTTGGAGAAACAGTTCTAATATTGTGGAACCAAATGGTATTATGTGTTCCTTAAATCTAGATACATTATAACCATAAATTTCATTTTAACAACAATTTATTATTTCTAAATTATAAGATCCTTACCCACTTATTAATGAATCTAAAACATTGAATAAAGCAATATGTAGCTCGGGTAAAATAAGATATAAAATTTGTTCTCTAATGGAATTTTGATTTCTTATATTGGATGGTTGTATGGCAAGTCCTCTACATAAAACTTTTAAAATATCATGTGGTAATACTGAATTCCTTTTACCAATTCCACTGTAAAATATAAGTTATTTAAATGATTTCTTTTTAATACATCAAATTTAGATTAATATTTATAAATTATCCTTTTACCATAACATATATGATAAATAAGAACATAAATTCACAAATCTCTGTTTTTGTTTAAAATAAAATTGAATAATATTTTCTTCAGATATATTAGACAATTCCAATTTATCCCAAATGTGCACATTTTCTAATTCTACTAAATTTGAAAATAATTCATCCATTATAGAATGTAAGCTATTACAAATAATTGCTTGATTATATGTCCAACAAGTATAATTTAATTTTGAAACTGGAGGTTTAAATGAACGCTCTGCTGCTCTTACTAAAAGAGCATAACATTTTGCACTTGCATTAACCAAATTTTCTTGGGAAGAATCAATTTGCAATAATATAATCTTTTTTATGGAGACCTGAAATATTAAAACATGTAATAATAAACAAGTATGTTTACAAATTATTTTGCTATTATGATACAGCACATTAATTACCTGATAACGTTCGCAAACTTCTGGATACTGATGTAATAATACAGCAATTAAATAATATATTGGGCCACATTGTTTTTCTATATTCATGTTACTAATTATATTAATAAGTTGTTTCACAGTTTGCATAGATACTTGCTTTTGTATTTCAGAAATATCTTTCGAATTGATAATCAAATATCCAAGGACTTTACAGACAAGGGATAATTCGTGTACAGTACTATGGATACTTTCTAACATTTGTGTAGCTTTTGACATCCATAATATACAATATTTAGAAAGAATATCTTTCGAGCATTGTGGCAAAATTTTGTCTAAAATTAATAAACCATTATACCGGGACTGTGATTCATTTAAATAGGTATTTATAGTTGATATAATGACATTTTGTGTCTTATCAACCTAAAAATATAATAATATATAATATAATAAAATATAAAGTAGTTTCTAAGCATAAGGTTATTTTCCAAAATATAATTATACCTCTTCTATATTAAATGGTGTATCTCCGTTGAAACATATCAAATGTTGTATAAATTCCTTATATTCTTTTGAATTATGATGAAAAAAGTTTATTAATTCCGTTACTATTGCCATTTTACTTCGATAACAATACACGTGTTTTCAATAATCTCATGAATGAGGTTAATTGTGAAAATACAATTATTTTCAATATAAAATACATAAAAAATAACTAAATAGCGTTAATTACATATATTCAACTGTAATGTACCAGTTTTTAAACAATATTAATAATTTAATTTTAGGAAAACGTATACAGTAAATCAGACATTTGAAAGTAGCTAAGCGCAGTAAACACTGAAAGTACTGTCCAAAACGAATTTCGACCTGCCATATCTATTGGGTGATTCTTGTAGAGTTTACCTTCCGGATCACAAATCCGTAAATTGCTCTATTATCTTCTGTTTTCAAAAAACACAAGTTTTTATAAAAAAAGCACGATTTTTGGCTGAAATGCAATATTAGATGAAAACTGAAATTGTTAAGAAGTTCATTCTTGTTTTAAAAGTTAGGTGAAAATTTCCAAAGTTTATTAATTAAGCATTATTTTTACATTTTTACAAAAAGTTCTTAGTCAGTACAGATTTGGTACAAAATATCGTATTCTATAAACTTTTTTGAAGAAGAAATCATTCAAAGAAAATATCGGGATGATCTTTCATGTGACAGGTCAGTAAAATATACATCGGTAACGCATGAACTGTGTTTTACCGCCGCACTAGAGTGGAATGCTATCGATAATATTATCGAGACTATCGGTAGAAGTAATTATCGATAGTTTTTCACTCTCACGCCATGCAACCATTGTCCGTCCGTTTAGCTTTATTAGGACCATAGTTACGCGTTATCAACATTAAAAGAGTCATTCAGATGATCTCATTTTCCACGTGCATAATAAGTACGTATTTTCATGTACCTTTCTATATTAATCACAGAATTTTACAAAATTTTTCTCAATTACTTGAAATTTTAAATAACTTCGGTGTTCAATACATAAATACGAATGGCTTCTTAATATGAAATCGTAAAAAAATGAACGCAGTTGTATATTACAGAGAAATTGTTTGAAACTAAGAACGCACTGAAAAAATTCTTTGTGATTTCATGGTTAATATCCAAAAATATATAAAACAATTAAACATATAAAAGACATGATCTTGTCGGGTATTTACTACTGACGCCGAATACGCGTAGCTACGGCACTGTCGAGTCAAGGAAGCGAGTGATAACTGTATGGCGGTAAAACACCGTGTACATGTTACCGACGAATATTTCCTCGATCTAATCAAATTGAAAACTGCTTCGACAGTTTTGTTGCATCATTTCTTTTGCAGAAAAGTATACAGAGTACGATACCGTGTAGCAAATTCGTGTCGGATGAAGAATTTCTTGTAAAAATACAAGAATAGTGCATATATAGTATGTTCGGTAAGTTATTTTTGAAATTTAACGACCAATTGTAAGTATTCAAAACTATAAACAATTATAGGCGTCGATAAACTCGGAAAAATCTCACCTAATCTTTAAGATGCAAATGAACCTCTTAACAATTTTAGTTTTTATGTAATACCTTATTTTAATCAAAAGTCGTGCGTTTTTACAAAAACTCGTGTTTTTTGAAAATCAAGGCTGATAGAGCAATTTTGTTTACAGGTTAGTGACCAGGAACGTAAACTTTGGAAGAATCACCTAGTGGGTATCGCAGATCAGAGAAAAAGTTAAAATTTGTTGAACAGTGGAATCTTTTACGCAATGCGATTGGCCTCAATCGTAAAAGGAATTATTATGTAATTTCGCAGCGTTCTCTGTGATGACGATTCATATATTTCTTTTTCTTTCATGGATGCAGAGAATCACGTGAATTGTTTAGTACTTTTCATATCATTTGTGATAACAGTTTATTCTTCACTACCATGAAATATAATTATAAAATAATAAATTTTTGAACGATTCTCATTTCAAATGCGTATACTAATGCATATACCATAATAATTAATTTCAAGATTCTCTATTACCTGTAATAAATAAATATTTCATAAATAGTTTTTGACACTTAATTGTTACATTATATCACTTTTGAAAATTTAATTCTAACCAAGTAGAAGTAAAAAAAGCTAGTTAGAGGTAAGTGAAATATAGTAATAATGGTAAATGTATAGCACAGCACATAGATAACAACCCGTGACAATGTAATGTTGCATGTAGAATGAAAAAAAGGAAATGTTGGTCATGCATTGTAGATATGAAATAAGCGAAACAACATTTATGTACATATACACATATAAGATGTATTAGAACATTGTGAATTGTCACATTTTGGGATAAAAATTGAAAGGTTGTTTACCTTCATATCAACTAACATATAAAGATTATATTTTGAGATAATATATTGTTAAAAAATGATGCAAGAACAACTGTAAGGATTCAGAGTACAGTTAAATTTTCAAATGTTTAATTAATCATTTTTGTAACATTTTCAGTGAAATTCTAATTTACAAAAATTAAAAAACTTTCAATTAAACTTGTATTGTATTGATATTTTAAAGTAAAATAAATGTAATACAAACTGGCCTATCATGATTATTTTTAATAAATTTTTGCAGTTCCTTATTTAAAAATGAAAATTAAAAATGAAATAATTATACCGAAAAAAAGTTATAATTTTTTGACTCTACTCATATTATTAATATTATGTTCTTTCTAATGAATGGAATATTATGTTTCTTCCATATGTAAATTTGACACATCATTCTAACAAACTGAAAATAATAAATTTGTGATTGTATAGTATTACGTATAGTTGAAAAAATTTAGTTATTACTTCCTAATCAATTAATCCAACTTCCTAATCCAATTATATATATGTAAACATCAAATAGTAAATAAGCTATCAGGTATTTAAAAATTGATTCTTTCTCTTTCTTTCTTCTCCCTAAACACTATAGTTTATAATGTTAAAAATATGGAGAAATCAACATACATATGTAATTAAATATACCTGCAAAAATATATTAATACAAACAATATAGAAATAAACATGGATAATCTATTAGTATAAAATAAAAAACAAACGCAAACCAGATAAGATAACATTTCCCTTAACATTCATATGAATAAACAATCCAGAGAAAATGTAAGGTATTCGCAAATAATTATAAGAATTAAAAGAGATAGCAGTTGGATATTAGTGTGCAAGGTAAAAATGGAATCACAGGAATACACAATATTACGTAGAAGAAAGAACTGAAAGGAAACAAGGATATTTCAATTACATTCACGTGCATACGGAGAAGCTCGCATACAGGCGCGGAACTGTGTTGAGCCCTAACGCCTACCGGCCATCCTCCTGCTTGATCAGGGCAGAGAGGTTTTCCCCCTCCTGCTGATTATGCCCTTCTTCCTCATCTGTACCGGCATCCTACGTCCTTCCTCTCGCCAACGAGACTCGCTCCGGCACTCGTTCCTTCTCGGATCAGTTCCCCTACCTACCGGTGTCCAGTTATGTTGTGGAGAACGTTGCTCGGGCAACAATTTGTTTGGACTTTTGTTTCGCGAGATATCCCGTAGGATCGTCCGTTTGATAAAGACGATACGTTTGTGTTACGTTATCGATCGTGCGTGCAGTGATCGTGAAAAGTACTCTTCCTCGGTTTTCTTCGATTTCTTGATAACTCTGTCGAGTCCCTTTACATTCCAGACCCACGCGTGCTTCTCGGTACGCAGGATCCGATGTGCTTGGTGATCACATTCGCGAAAAACCTGAAAAGTTGTTTCGATAAGCAACAACGACAGCAGCTTCGACCAATTTCTAGTTGGAATTTTCGACGATCTGATCAGGAATGCGGCGCGAATCGTTAACGGAAAATGGACATTAAAGAGGTATGTAAGTATAGCGAATAGCGGAATGGGATCTGTGCATACAGCCATATTGAAAACGGTTACCTTACGAGGGCGGTTGTCGCGACAGTTAGGAAAGAAACTTTCGAAGCGCGATTCGTTTTCTGCCGTTAGTGGCTTCTTTGCTTCCTTTACGGTCCGTGAGAGAGCGGACCCACCTTCTGACAGGTGGAATGCGGGAACCTAACATAGCCGTGGGGCCCGACAATCGCGATCGCAGCGACGCGGAGCGACTTGTTCAGGTATGTGCCTTTGCTTTGCCCGCGACTCTTGTCTTTTGCCTTTCCTTTGCTTTACTTTGCCTTCTTTCCTTTTCCTTCTCATTCCCTCGCTTCGCATTTATCGCGCCCCTTTTGATTTTCCTTCTTTCGCAACAAAAATACCATTCAATGATACTAGTTCTCATAGGTGCATTAATTTACAACCGTGGCGTCTTTTCCGACGGGTAATTCGTAATATGGGAATTGGTCTATGATAAGGTTACTCGTTCCTGTCCGTCATATGAACTGGAAGTCAAAAATGATTTGTTTTTGAACAGTTGAACAGACCGTGTATGTAAATATCATATAACTTTATCGTTTAGGGATAAGCAAATGGTGTACCACCGGATGTAAACCAGTTTTTGCATATCGTCTCGTGTCAGATTAATTTTAATACATACGTAATTTTAGACGCGAGAAAATATCCAATCTGTGTGGAAATTGTTCATCGTTAAAATGACACGAATTTTCAAGTTCTACTCGTATGGTAACGTTCGGCTAAATTTCCACGGAACCTAACCTAAAATCGAAACGGTTTAAACTACAGATAAATATTGTACAGATAAGTAAATATACATATACATTGAAATTATGAGCTTAATATACATGCAACTAATACGTTACTTATTCGTCTAATATTCAACGATTCCCGAAGTGATTATCACAAATACAGTCTCAACGATGTAACATATAATTTAGTCTCTGTTGTGGGTTCTCGCGGTGAGTGTACACAGCGTTCTCTAATGCGCTAATATCTAAACATGGTATAATGTGCACTCGTTGGACCTCGAAATGGTCTACTCGTAAAAAGCGTATATTATGTTATCTAGGAAGATTATTGTATGATAAATAACAAAATCGAACGATTTACCAACTGCTGCAAATATGTCGACGTCCTCGGATGTAGCCGCTCTATAAATTATATTAAGTTTCTTTTTCATGTAATCATCTTTATGTACTTCCAAATACTCGGCGTGGTAAATTTGACTTTCACTCGGTGCACTACTTTCACCCTACCTCTTATGTGTAGGAAAATTTCGAAACAAAAAATTCTGTTGATGATATTGATGACATAACGCTTCGTTTCGTGAATTAGAACCGTAATGATCGCAAAGGCAATATCGGTCGGTACGGAAACTTTCTACTGAAATTTAAGTAGAATCTAAATGTAATGTACTTTCATCGAATTTGCATTTTATTGTATAACATGTATAGTTTTTATTTCAGTGACTCTCATTTCTAATTTTATGATGACTGGATGAATCTTTTTCTCTCAATTTTTGGTTAATATAGTAATTTTTGATATTTTCTACAGGCATCTAGAATTTTTCAATATTTTTTATTATTAAATAAGTCTTAAAGAGTTCATAGTGTAATAATGAAATAAAATGTTATATTCTAACACTCGTATGATATATATCATGAATTCAGTGGCTAGAAGTGAATATTCCTGTTTAGGTTACAATCTTAATTTGTTTCTTATCGATACTTCTCTTTAATTTTTAGTATACATCTAGTAGTATTTGATTCAATTTGGCACTTAATTATTTGACAGACTTTCATAACAAATAATCTTCTTCCATATTACCAAATAGAACATAATATATTAGTTGTTAATGGGTAGAAGCTGTATTAATCTTTAAACAACAGATGGCGTGACAGTCACACGCATTGTGAATCTTTATTTTTATAATGTATATAATTCAATAATAAAATCGTTCAAATTAAAATAAAAAACATGTTTATAATTAACGATTATAAGTATAATAAAACGATAATGAACGATTTCTAATACAATGAACACAATATTTCTATTGAAATTATCACTTGATTATTACAAGTGAAGGCGATGTGAAAAGTTGGCGCGTAACGCATAGGTGGCGGGTCGCGCACGAATTTTTAAAATCGATTTTGTATAATAATTACGTTGCTTAGAAAAAATGATGATTATGCATAGTAACTAAGCAATTACTATATTTTGTACCATTTTTTATCGTTATCGATATAAATGTAATACCTGAAGCGATTTACAGATGTATTTATTTTGCTACTTCTCAATAATATTTGCAATAATTAATAATATTTAATAATATTTTTAATATACAGTTTAGTCACTAATATTTTAAGGAAAATAATATTTTTCATTTTTCTGTCATTCTTTACTACGTCAGTATTTTATTTTATTAGTTACAGCATTAGTGTACTGTAAATTGCAATAGAAGTGGAATTTAAAAATAGGAAAAATATATCTAGAATCTTGATTAAAATAAATATTCTGTCAATAGCATATTTGAACATAACCTAACCTAATTCATACCACTTTTTTCAAATTACATGTAATATGAAGTTATATCAATTTTTTTTATTTATGTAACGTAGTTTGGAAAATAATATTGTATATATTTTAGGCTCTAAAATATATAAAAAAGAATATTAACTCACTCAAAAAATTTTTATTGACCCTAATAACCACAAAAATTAATAATATAAATTAGTAAATTATTTTATTATACATTGTTCTCTATTTGACTCAACTTATTATGATTCTATCTCGAACCTTGGTTCACACAAAAGACAATTGAAATCTAAAGCAGTTCTTACACGCCACGTGATTTGACCTTGATATTATTTATAGAGAATAATACGGCCACTAGTGTTCTCCTTTGATTATGTATATCATTTTCTGTCATGACATGAACATAATAGTAACAAATTTGATAAATAATTCTGCTTAAATCGTAACTATTATATAATTCTTAAAAATAAAATTTTATTTGTTATTTGCATATTGAAAATTTTATTAATAGTCATCAATAATATATACATGAAAATAAAAATATAATATACACATAAAATTTCTTCAAAGAGTAAAGATGAATTTTAATAACATATAATAAGATTTAAAAATTCTGGATATACTTTTTTGAAAATATCTTATAGTCATCAATAATATATACATGAAAATAAAAATATATTATACACATAAAATTTCTTCAAAGAGTAAGGATGAATTTTAATAACATATAATAAGATTTAAAAATTCTGGATATACTTTTTTGAAAATATCTTAGTTGTAATATATATTTCAGAGGAATGAAAAAATTAGGGGATGAAATGATTGAAAATTATGAAAGTCAAGGATTCGATTTAAGAGTACATATCTTGACGAAATTCGAAAGGAAATGTATAATTGACGAGTGTAACCTGTTTTCGTGAGAAAATTTTCACTGAAGAAGCAGTCAACTATTGTGCAACCAACCTTGATACATGTGTACTACCAGTTATAAAAGGGGATTAAAAGTTTTCAAATATGATTCACTCAATAAGACTGTTTCTCAAGTAACGTAAATACTAAAACTTTTACCGAATCGTTTGTCAAATAAATTAATATTTTCAGTAATTTTATTTATAAATTTTTACATTATTTACATTGCAAAAATTTGCATTGTTTACTATATTTTAAAAAATAAAATTATTCATGAAAATAATGTACAATATCATTTTATTCACAAAAATAAAATATGAATATGTGATACAAGTTTGTGAAAACAAAAATTCTGATTTTAATATATTCCTACATTAAAAATATTCTTAAGATACAGCTCTTATAGCATTATTATTACTCACTTCTGTTTCCACAGTTACGTTTCAATCATTCTTATTATAAAGTCAAGAAACACTTTAATTTAATACCACTGATTGAATTAGTATATAATATTAATATAGTAAACATTAAAATATTATAGTAAAATATTTCTCTAAAAAGATATAGCAAAATTTCTATCGAATATTTTTGTGAAAATAAAAATTCTGATTTTAGTGTACTCCTGGCTCAAAAATCTTCAAAATATAAGCTTACAGGTTTTCTAACATTATTTCTTTAGTTTTGTATTCACAGAAACATTTCAGTTACTCTTATTTGTCATAAAGTAAAAAAATACTTTAATAAAAAGAAGTACTAAAACTCAATAAAATATTAATAGAAACTTAGATAAATATTAATAAATATTAATAAATTATGTCTCAGAACAAATAGGTTATTTTACTCAAGAATTAAGCAACTCCATCATGGTTAATTTTTTAATTCAAGAATTAGTTCAAGAATCAAATATCAATCATGTATTTTGATATTAAAATTGAGAAATTAAAAAAAAATAGCGTTGATCATTTTAACTCTTGAGTAACTCATAATGCACACAAAAAGGAAGGAACAGAAAGATGGCAAGAACTATTTATTCTAGTGGACGGAAGTTAATCTTTTTATCTAACGGTAATAATAGATGGGAAAAAATTACAATTCATATACCAAATAGTTATAAAAAGCAGTACATATATTCTCTGTAATGAAATTGTCATTTAGCAACGAAATGATAGGGAACGTGACAATTTATGTGGCAGTCAGCTTTGATCTTCCACATAAATCTTCCTGATGATTTTAATCTCGCTAAAGTAAATACATTTGCCTTTGTACATAACAGCTTTTTCATTATTCTGTGATATTTCAGTAACATACAAATTTTTAAATAAACGGATGATTTAATTGTGCAATGTTTCTTACGTTATTTATTTTTCGCGTGATAAGAAACGAGTGTACTTAGTAGTTATAAATGTATTATCCTAAATTTGATTTTATTTAAAAACCTGATATCATGGAACACTTAAGTATGTTTCTTGGGCATTTTTAATTCGTGATTATCTAAAGAATATTTAAAAATTATTCATTTTTTTATAAATTATTTATTAAATTTAAAAGTTATTAATTTAAAAATTATTAATTGAGAATAAATGAAAGTGAGAATAACTTATGTTAGAAGTTGAAAAATTTCATTTGTTTAAATGTAAGAACAAATTCTAGAATTTACTGTATATATGTATAGTAATCTTATTTATTACCAATATCATATATACGTATGTACATATAGTAAAGTCTATAGTAAATTAGTGAAAATAATGTATTAATATTATACTAACACCATATACTAGATACTATACAATATTTTAGTTTTTATACAATGTTATATAGTACTACTATAATATAATATTTTAAGAGTATTTACTACTAATATATACTACTAATATATATTATGTACTATGCATATTTAGTTCTATATATATAATGTGAAATATACAGATAGACTAATAAAAGAATTTCATCAGATTACACATCTAATCTATTCAAATCGTTTTCGATTTTGCTTGGTGTTGTATTAAACACTCTTAAAATAAATAATATAATAATAGAATGGTCTTTTATGATAATAAAGCATGTCTTTCTTTATTAGGTATCATTTCATCATTTACAATCTACTTTCATTTCCGGTTTATCATTACCACATAACAAGTAGCAGTAATTTCTCATAAATAGTAGATTGAATTATACATTTGCTTTCATTATATATAGGAAGCTATTAGTTAGTAATGATATATAAAGGTCTTTGTTCAAATAAAATTTTCTGGCTACTCGTACTTTCTAAATAATTTTCTTAACGATATTTTAAAAAAAATATGCAACGACAACGAACAAGATGCATATATTTCATTATTCTCTTTTATACGATATACTGTAATATATAATCATATCACATACTAGTTTAAAATTCGTCATGAAAGTGTTTAACAACTAGGAATATAAAAATTTATATACCTCGTGTCTCTGAATGAATACGTTTTGTAACAAAAGTTCAAGTTTTCGTATAATATAAAATTATTTATCCGTAATAAATTGTTTAAAAAGTGTTTAAAAACGCAACAGGCGAATTCTCCTGAGATTATAGCACTGCCACCTACTGTGCAAACATGAGATGAGTAACAGGGTGGTAGGGTGGCGCAAGAGCAGGAGACGTATTTACCTCGTCGCTTTCTTTGCACTCGATTTTATGCGATCTCATTTGTAAATGAGACACTTTCAGTCAATAATGAAAATCCGTATGCTCTATCTTTATACTCGTATCAAAGAAGATGATACATTATACTTTTAATCATTAAGACCTTTATACTTTCTTTCAATCATTTCATTTCTGTATAAAATCTACAAGTCCAATAGCGTTGAACGATTTAAATAACTATAATTCCGTTAATTTTCCGAGTTCAGGAGTAGGATCTAGCACATATATAAAAAATTATGTTGTTTAAGAAAATATAAAAGAAAAGAAAATTGATTTATATAAAATATTACCTGCTTAACTTCTGTTTTTAATATCTACGACGTTCAGAAGCTGATATGCGGTAGATATACTCGTATCTGTCTGATCATTCATACTGGGTTAATTTATTCTCGTATTGCAAAAATAGGTCACAATTTTTCTTATTACTTGTCACATCTGTCAGATCATATAGGATTAACTGAAATAAAAAGATAAATCTTTGCACAGATATAGAATTAATACCAGTTATTTAACATATAACAAAAATAATTCCGATTAACTTCTGATAATCCGTTGCATATACCGCCAATAACCTAAAAGCAGTTAGGCTGCGCGAGCAGCGTACCCCCTCTTGCATTTCTGCTACCCCTAGTGCCATCTTTTGGGCTCTGTATGGTACTATATGTCGAGTAAATGACATTCTGTCTCTCCAGATATCGCTGCATGCTATAACATCGTATTCGAACACTTATATTGTAGAAATTGCAAGAGAATAAACGAAATTGATTACAGTTCGTGCGTTCTATTCCTTTTATAGGTGTAAATGTATCATATTGTCCGTTTTAATAGTGAAGGAAAAGTATTTTAAAACTTTCGTTATTCTCGATTGATCATAAAACGTTTCCAGAATATATCGATCCATCGATCCGGTATTGACCATATAGTTGGAATGAGCTAGCCGTTATCTTATAAGCAATCTTGTTACATCGTTTATACGTTGCTCGATGAATCTGTTATCGTAAACGCTATTCTTCTCGATCGTTATCGCTTATATCCTCCGGATGTCGGAGAGGAGCGACTGATAACACCTTGAACTTCATAAAATTTTCAGTTAAAAGCGTTTGGAATAGAAAATACGTTACGTAGTTTCGTTTCTCATTATCTTATATGCTCGTGACAAAATGATAGGATACCTTATAACTTCAGATTTTTAGTCTTCCTTTTTTTAATAACTTCTAACATACTTGGTAACAATTTATACAAAGATTTTTAACTTTTTAAATATCAATTTTGAATTCTTATTTTAAATATTAATATTAATTATAAATTTAAAAGTTATTAATTTAAAAATTATTAATTGAGAATAAATGAAAGTGAGAATAACTTATGTTAGAAGTTGAAAAATTTCATTTGTTTAAATGTAAGAACAAATTCTAGAATTTACTGTATATATGTATAGTAATCTTATTTATTACCAATATCATATATACGTATGTACATATAGTAAAGTCTATAGTAAATTAGTGAAAATAATGTATTAATATTATACTAACACCATATACTAGATACTATACAATATTTTAGTTTTTATACAATGTTATATAGTACTACTATAATATAATATTTTAAGAGTATTTACTACTAATATATACTACTAATATATATTATGTACTATGCATATTTAGTTCTATATATATAATGTGAAATATACAGATAGACTAATAAAAGAATTTCATCAGATTACACATCTAATCTATTCAAATCGTTTTCGATTTTGCTTGGTGTTGTATTAAACACTCTTAAAATAAATAATATAATAATAGAATGGTCTTTTATGATAATAAAGCATGTCTTTCTTTATTAGGTATCATTTCATCATTTACAATCTACTTTCATTTCCGGTTTATCATTACCACATAACAAGTAGCAGTAATTTCTCATAAATAGTAGATTGAATTATACATTTGCTTTCATTATATATAGGAAGCTATTAGTTAGTAATGATATATAAAGGTCTTTGTTCAAATAAAATTTTCTGGCTACTCGTACTTTCTAAATAATTTTCTTAACGATATTTTAAAAAAAATATGCAACGACAACGAACAAGATGCATATATTTCATTATTCTCTTTTATACGATATACTGTAATATATAATCATATCACATACTAGTTTAAAATTCGTCATGAAAGTGTTTAACAACTAGGAATATAAAAATTTATATACCTCGTGTCTCTGAATGAATACGTTTTGTAACAAAAGTTCAAGTTTTCGTATAATATAAAATTATTTATCCGTAATAAATTGTTTAAAAAGTGTTTAAAAACGCAACAGGCGAATTCTCCTGAGATTATAGCACTGCCACCTACTGTGCAAACATGAGATGAGTAACAGGGTGGTAGGGTGGCGCAAGAGCAGGAGACGTATTTACCTCGTCGCTTTCTTTGCACTCGATTTTATGCGATCTCATTTGTAAATGAGACACTTTCAGTCAATAATGAAAATCCGTATGCTCTATCTTTATACTCGTATCAAAGAAGATGATACATTATACTTTTAATCATTAAGACCTTTATACTTTCTTTCAATCATTTCATTTCTGTATAAAATCTACAAGTCCAATAGCGTTGAACGATTTAAATAACTATAATTCCGTTAATTTTCCGAGTTCAGGAGTAGGATCTAGCACATATATAAAAAATTATGTTGTTTAAGAAAATATAAAAGAAAAGAAAATTGATTTATATAAAGGATTACCTGCTTAACTTCTGTTTTTAATATCTACGACGTTCAGAAGCTGATATGCGGTAGATATACTCGTATCTGTCTGATCATTCATACTGGGTTAATTTATTCTCGTATTGCAAAAATAGGTCACAATTTTTCTTATTACTTGTCACATCTGTCAGATCATATAGGATTAACTGAAATAAAAAGATAAATCTTTGCACAGATATAGAATTAATACCAGTTATTTAACATATAACAAAAATAATTCCGATTAACTTCTGATAATCCGTTGCATATACCGCCAATAACCTAAAAGCAGTTAGGCTGCGCGAGCAGCGTACCCCCTCTTGCATTTCTGCTACCCCTAGTGCCATCTTTTGGGCTCTGTATGGTACTATATGTCGAGTAAATGACATTCTGTCTCTCCAGATATCGCTGCATGCTATAACATCGTATTCGAACACTTATATTGTAGAAATTGCAAGAGAATAAACGAAATTGATTACAGTTCGTGCGTTCTATTCCTTTTATAGGTGTAAATGTATCATATTGTCCGTTTTAATAGTGAAGGAAAAGTATTTTAAAACTTTCGTTATTCTCGATTGATCATAAAACGTTTCCAGAATATATCGATCCATCGATCCGGTATTGACCATATAGTTGGAATGAGCTAGCCGTTATCTTATAAGCAATCTTGTTACATCGTTTATACGTTGCTCGATGAATCTGTTATCGTAAACGCTATTCTTCTCGATCGTTATCGCTTATATCCTCCGGATGTCGGAGAGGAGCGACTGATAACACCTTGAACTTCATAAAATTTTCAGTTAAAAGCGTTTGGAATAGAAAATACGTTACGTAGTTTCGTTTCTCATTATCTTATATGCTCGTGACAAAATGATAGGATACCTTATAACTTCAGATTTTTAGTCTTCCTTTTTTTAATAACTTCTAACATACTTGGTAACAATTTATACAAAGATTTTTAACTTTTTAAATATCAATTTTGAATTCTTATTTTAAATATTAATATTAATTTATTATATTTCGCATATTTATAATATTTCACAAAAGTTTTCTATAAATATTTTTATCATTTCTAGGAAATAACAGAAAATTTAGATGGGTGCAACGAATTATTGTTTATAGAAAAATAACTGTTAACAGCAATTGTATCTCACTTGCAATGAACATTTGAAAGAAAATTAAAATTAGTGGCGCCAAAAACGAAATGACGTTGTTCATATGAATCCAAATATGAATTCAAATTTTGAGATAATAAAAAGTGGCTTCTACAAGGTTATTATAAAAATCCCAAATTTGAATTTAAAAACATTTTATCCATATATCTTTTAATTTTAACATTTATTTTTTACATTATGATATTGTAAACTACACTAAAGTGAGTTCAATAACCTAGAAGAAAACTATTTAAACATTTATTACCTAGATAAAGTGTATTTTTTATTAGCACAGAGGAAATAATTTAGTTATTTATTTCAAGTGAGTAAAAGAACCGTATAATACCTATTCGTTTTTACAAGAAATACTATATTAGTTGCATTATGGTAACCAATGTCTGTTCAGACCATAAAGCTTTCGTCATCTATATTCTGCATCCTGGGTCCTGTATCCTATATCCTATATCATCTGCATCTAATGTATATTGCCTTCAAGGATTGGATCTTCTCAAACCATGAGAATGATAGGATCAACCATCGGATCCTATTATTATCTAACCATTATTATCAAAATAATATTAGATTATTTTTGAAATGAATAAATTCAATATAATAATTATTTGTTATTAATCTTTAAATGCAATTTAAAGATTATTTTATTGTAATTATCATTCAGAAAATTATCTGCTAATTATAATAAATTTGCACATGTATAGATCATACTGCCTTGTTTCAAATTCAGTGGATAGTATTTTTAATTCAATCTCTTAAGGATCTTATTTAAATTAAATTTACAAATTTTTAATTTTTATTCAATTATTATTTGATGATCAGATTGAATCTGTGAATTATATTTTTCTGAAATATATTATGAATTTATTCAGATTAAACTTATCTTTATAATTGAAGATGATATCTTGAAAACATTTTTCCTTGCATCTGATAAGTTCATGAACTAAAATTATTTTATTCTCCACAATTTTTCTCGTAATCCCTTCCTTGAGAATACAGTTAATATAATTTTGAGTATATATTTTTCAACTCTGAGTTGCATGTCCTATATAAGTCTTTATCTTCTTCTCTTCGTGTAATTTATTAGGATACTAATTTCGAGTTCGATATTTTTCTTAAAATTGCACAAAACTGTTAGTTATAGTACTTTTATGCAATTATTAGAATTTAAAAAAAATTTATATCAACGATACATATGACAGTGGTAATTATATTATTGACAATATACATATATCAAATATTAGAAGAATTTGTGTCATCCATTTTTGCAGTATCATATGTTGTTATCAGAAATATTATAATAAATATCATTTTTAGAAAAATTCGTCACAACAATTTTTATAAGTTTTAGTTCATTTATATTTTCTTCTCTTGAATTGGAGATATTTCTTTTCTAATAACATATATTAACTTAATAACGTGTAAAGTTAATACATGTTAAACTTAATAATTAAAAATAATTCTGTTTTAATTAACAGTAATGAAACTTAATAATATATTAATTTAATATTAACCTAATCACATATATTAAATTAACTAAATATTATTTTCAATAATATATTAACTAATAAATATTTAATGCACTAATTGTTATACGACTTAATGTATTATTTAATATTTACAATTATTATACTTATCATACTATATTATATTATCTAACTATATTCTACACTATCATACAATATACATATGCTAATTATTATACTTACTTTAATATTTAATGCACTAATTATAATTAAAATTTTTAATCAACAGTTAAAAATTTTACACAATTCAAAGCAATTTAAAATTGCATAAGTTTACAGAAGATCATAATTCCTATCTCATCAAATATCCAACACAGCTCTTCAACTATCAAAAACGCCACGATTTTCCCAGGACCCCAATACCTTCAAACATCAGACGTTAAATGACATTGCCTAGAATGTCAATCTATAACCCCTCTCTCAAAACCATCGTAATTCACTCTTCAAAGACTTTTCTGGAACAAATTCCCACTTTGATGGATTGCTTCATTTATAGATATACAAAGTGGACCAGTGGCTTCGATCATCCTACACCGTCTGTGTCATTTTCGAAGACAGGTTATTTGGCAGATTATACCGTAACAAGCAGAACTTGACATGCCAATAACACTCTTCTCTGTAAAAACGGATTTTCAGAGATCTCGAGGTCATTTCTAAGCGGCACACATTTCTAAGTGCCTTGGATTCCCACTAGAACAATGGATGTTTAAACTATTTCAATGATTTATAGTACAAGGTTGCTTGACGTCAAATAAAGAAGTAATACGTGAGTCTTACGTCACAATAGCTGTTTGAGATGCCGATCTGCATCGATTCAGTGTTACAGTTGCACTGCTAGAGCCACTCTTCGTCATCTCTGTTGCATCAAATGCTGCCATAACTCTTTATTTTGGGATGATCTTGGTAGTTTATTGGATGTTCGAATATTCGCCAAGTAATCCGGTACCAACGTAAAGGATGACCTGCATAGTATGGATTTATCGCGAGTGCCGTGCTCAGTAGGCTCATGCCTGATCGATGAACAGGACGTGGTAGGCCAACTTCGTTGGCAGCTCATTCTACATCAATAAAAGTTTCTAACAGTAATGGAGATAATTAAATTAATTAAAGCAATTTAATTAACTATTAATTGAATTAATTTCATTGAAGCAATTAAAGTAGTTTAATTAATTTAATTAAAGTTATTGCTTTGCCTACCTTTTCTAATTTTTCTATTTAATATCGTTGGATTTTTAAATTGTTGATTTGCTGATTTTCGTATTCTGTATTGCCGAATTTTTAAACCAGTTGATTATTTGATTATACTATTTATTATTGTGGAATTTTTAGGTAAGTTGCTCTTCTTATTTTTCTATTTAATTTTGTCGAATTTTTAAACATGTTCGTTTTTTGATTTTTGTATTTAGCTTTTTCAAATTTTGAAACACGTTGATTTTCTAATTTCTATATTTGTCGTCTTGAATTCTTTTTGAAATCGAATTTTTTCCCATGTTTATCCTTTACTCGATCAAATCCCTTGGGAGAGGATAACAGCTGGCAGCTTTCTTTTATTTTATTAAGGAAGTGGCAATTTGTATGCAGATTTATAACTTTCTCTTCAGATAAGTTTTCATGTTCAAGAGATTGCTTTTGTTTCTTACTTCAAAATACATCCTGCAATTGGGTTTAATAAGATTTTAATAAGTTCCTGTAGTCAATGTTTATTATTATGTGCGAACATCTATCTTATTTTCATATACAATATAATATCCATTTTAAAAATATTCCAAAAAATTACTTTTTTTACTGTTAATATCATAAATTTGAATTTTCACACTTGTGTAAATATTTTGATCAAGAATATTTAAATATAAACCTGGCCAAAAGGTGCTTGATCAATTTAATTCATTTAGTTCCAAAATTTTTGCAAACATTTTTAATAAGTTTCTATAATAATAAATTTCTATATTCAATGTTTTCTGTTATATATGTTACATATTTGTTATATATACATATATACCTCATTTAATTATTTTAATACAATATATATACTTCATACCTTTATTATAATATATATATTATATATACCTCATTCAATTATTTTAATACAATATATATACTTCATACCTTTATTATAATATATATATTATATATACCTCATTCAATTATTTTAATACAATATATATACTTCATACCTTTATTATAATATATATTATATATACTTCATTCAATTATTTTAATATCGAAAGCTATACCAAAATTCTGTTTTTATTGTTAATATTATCAATTTGAATTTTGTAAATATTTATTTAAAAATGAAATTGCACAAGAGATACTCAATCAAGTTCAGTGAAATTTCATTTTAATTTATTTGCCAGGGATAACTGTACGTGGCTCCTGATATATCTCGGGATTTAAATATAATACGACATAAGTCTCGTATTTCTCAGAATGTATATTATATACATAATCACCTTGTCCTCGAACTTGGACTGAAAGGTAAATACGTTAAGCAGCCTTTCTGGAAAGTTGAATCAAAAATATACTGGGAAACAAATATTCCTTTTTATCTCATTTTATATTGGCGATAATCAAACACGTCTTGTTTATTTTTTAAGATATAATAGAGTGTCATATATTTCAATTAACAAGTGACAACATCGTTGAGTGAAAGAATATTTTGGCAACAGAATAATTCACCACTTTTAAAGTAGATTTTATTTTATTTTAGAATTCCAATGTTAAATTAAAAAATGTTTTTAAAATTAGAAATCAGCAAAATGGCTAACATTCTTGGCAGCTAAATTACTGTAGTTTCACAATATAGAATGTAATTCTGTAAAGTTATATTTCTTTGTAACTCAAGCTATTGAAGCCTTTTCCAAAATATCTTGAATGTTTGCATAATATGATTGTAGATATTTAAAATTCTGGATTGTGCTAATTTCTTTGAATTTTCATCACTTTTGAGTTTTTTGAATTTTTTGAGTATATCAATAGTTGGAAATATGTGGAATATAGTAAAGTATATATTCTATGTAAATGTTATATATGTACTTCCTGCAAATATTAAATGTAAATATTAAATATTAAATATGTACTCCTGATATAATGTATTACATTATACTATAAATATAAAAGATAAATACTATTTAATGTATATCAGGAAGAGGCATTTATTGATATATCCTGCTCAGATATTAGGGTATTGGGATAATGGAAGTTTGGATAGAAAAGTATGCAATTTTTTTACTAAATTGCTTTTTTAGTTGTAAACAAATTTTTATTTTAATAACACATTTATTATTTTTTTATATATACTTATTAAATATCTTTAAATATTTCATTGTTGATTAAAATATTTGTAATATATACATTTTTTAATATCACTCGTGTACATTATTTACATAAATATTATTTAATTTATAATTTGGTTTTTGCCCAACTTAACTAACCCATTCCAAAAATATTTCTTCACTTATTAAGCTATTTGGCAATTTTCCAATAATACACGTGTTGTTATTCATTATTTAATTTTTAATTGATCAAAGATCTCTAAATTTCAAATATCTCGCAATATTCTTTTATTTATTAAAATAATTTAAGTAATCTTATCAAATTTGGTTAAATTTTTATCAAATTCTTTCACAACTTTCCAAATACTAAATTTAAACAAATTTTTCTAACACTTTATATTTCATATTTTGGTTTAATAATTAAATTTTTCGAATTTGAATGAATTTTCCAAGTTCATAAATAGAAATTATAATATTAGATAATAATAGATACAGTAGAATTTATTGTGTAATTCATAGTGAATAGAAATAGTGGAACTCTGCCATAAACTAAGCGCGTTTAACTATGTTTTATGTATACAAAATGATCGTGCACTGATAAGTACCGGAAGAATAAAATTGTTTGAACGCGATTTACATTGGTTGCTTTTCACACATGAATTAAATCATTCGTAACGTTTACTTTGGACACACATGTGTACACTTTATAGCTTTCGTGTGACTAAATTTTTTCGTCATTCACCTGTATCTCATTTCACCTCGTGCCTGAGAGACTCATCGCATTGGTATTCATAAATGCAGAACAATTTTCTAGGAACGTTAAGCCATTTCATCTCTCAATTTCTCACCATAATTAACGCAATATTCTTGGATATTATTCCAGACGTTATTTAACAATCGTTAATAAATCCTAATTACCTAAATTTTATCAAGCATGGTTGAAAAATCTTGTCATGATTTATGGTATCTGCCTGACTTAGCGTTAGAGGCTTAACGATTAACAGCTGCTATTCGTGTATGTACTTGGTGCTCTTTCTTTAGACAGTAGTAACGACACTATGCGACGCATATGAATTTCAAATGTAATTATAATCTCCGATATTTATTCAATCTTTTTATGGCAGTTGCGGTTTGATATCTTCGTTAACGCGCTCATAAATTAGGGGTCATATAGTCAATTCAGCCAGTGGATAAATTATTTTGTTGATCTTGTCGTTGAACTGTTCGTCCTCCGATTTTTGAATATGTTAAAATATTTTTTAATATGTAGAAATCGACAATTTGACTTTGCCTGTGTGCCAGTAATTAGGAAGGTGGTCCAAGTAAAAATCTAAAAGAAACGAATTTATCAGTTAGTTTGTATTATTGTATCCATTTATCTTTTAATGATGTAAAAGTATATTTTGCAAGTGATAAGAAATAGACTCGTCAAATTGAAATTTTAATATACGACACTTACGACAGTTTACTACTGTAGATATGAGCCGTGGTGGCGCTAGTGAGTTATTCACTAATCATAATCACCGGCATATATAAGAGGTAGTCTGCCTTAATCTACAAAATATTTGCAAAAACTCCATGTTGCTAGAATTTAATAGGATTATTTATAATTTAGAATAGGATTTTTCTCGAGGTTCCTTTGACGTATTAAAAATTTTAAAACTTTCTTTAAAACTCCAACGCTTGGCTGCAGCCTCGCTCCAAAAAATTTTACCCAATTTAATCATGAGATGAATATAAGATGGAATATTTAGTGTAACCAAAGCTTAGATTAGATTTGGCTAGATTCATTTGAACGTTGTAGTTTTATGCAAATTTTTTAGGTTTCTTATATGCATTATATTATATGAAATATCAATGAAGAAAAATCCTGTTTAAATCTATATTATAATGTAGTTTTAAGTCTTTTTGTTAAGTTTAACTATTACAAACAGTGTTTATAGAAATAGGATTGTCAGTAGTCAGCCTGTGCAAGTAAGGTACTAGCTACTCATTTTCCAAATCTGCGCGGAACAAAAAGTAAAAATTTATTTTACATATAAAAGATTAAACATCAATCAGGTGTCTTGGTAATAAAATTAAAAAAATTCTAAGTGGATTTAATTATTTCGTCTATCAGAAATATTCGAGAGTCATTTTCAACTGTACTAGTATTTTATTTTATATGTAGATACTAATACATATGAATATCTTTCATTCATTATTTATTTATTATTTTGTACATATAATTAGTATGCATATAGTCGTTATTTGATTAAATTAGTCGTCATTTTGATTTTTATTTCTTCTTAAAAATTTCGAAAAATATGTTATTAATTTTGTAACAGAAAATTTTCGCGTGAATTACGAAATATATGGTATAAAGTTTGTTAAAAATTTCTTATAAAAAGAGGTGCAAATACCAGTGCATAGTCAGACACAGTTTACGAGGCTGTTAACGTGTTAAAGATAACACGACAAAGATAAAACGTATGACCTACTGAAATTCGTTAAAAAATAAGAATAATTATCGAAACCGTCGTTATAACCATATTACTGATACGAAGTTAATTTTCTGTATTATCAGTCTTGTCTTTTGTGTTAAACAACAAGGTTCTTTTAGCACGCGAATTTTGGTCACCTGTAACTCTCATGTGTAGCGTTAAAAAATTGAAGGTTATGCACACGAGTCCACGTAACCGGTTATTATTGCAAATAAAAGATCCCGCGTTACACGTTTAAATATAAAATTCACAAAGTGCTATTATGAATTCCTTATTTCTCTGTCTTCCAAAAAAAGACTTAAAAAATTACAGCATCGGCTTACATAATACGTCCGAGAATTTTCGCATGGTCGTAACAAGACGCGCAGCAATAAAAGTCTCAGCGTAAATAAACGATCAAATCGTGAACATAGCGGTTCATCGATAGCAGACGCACTTTTGCCTGGATATTAGACGGCAGAGTCAATCCCCACCACTTCCTGGAGCTGTCTCGGTCGAGCGAGCCCCTGTGTTATGTTTATATTCGATGCTGAACCAATCGTCCGTTTCTAGGCAACGCAACGGTCGAATTTTCTCTCTGTCTCTTTCTAACTCGCTGTCTCTCACTCTCTCCAAGATGCGAACGAACTGAAAACAAACTACACCGGCAATTCTCAGAACTCCTACTTCCCTTGTTAGAGGAAAGATGCAAGCTTGGATTGCGTGTATTATACAGACATTACCGTGGTATGTATTCACTTAATTCTCAACTATTTAATCATTGATACGAAGTCTTCAAACAGTTTTAGAGTTTACAATATCGATCAAGTTTAAACATCTCCGCCATCTTAAGACACGAGTTCAACGTTTACCTAAATTATTCCATCAGATTTGGTATTCGTCTCGGAAGTTCGTCGACGTTACGTAATTCTACACGAGCCGGAGAATATAAAGGAACTGCATCTTGTTCGTCGAATATTTTGAATATTAACCACCACCGGGAAACGTATTCTCACCGTTCAGGCGAAGGACGATCGTTTTCTACTTCTCACAGTGACAGTGCAATCTATTGTCAGAGACAGATAATTCGAGGAGAATAAATGGCATTGTCGCGATGTATATCCAGGGACGTTGAGCATTGTTGGTTCTAAAATAGAATCGAAATTGAAAATGAAAAAAATTGTGATCGTTAAATGCTATTCTGCGGCGGTATGTTAAACTAACCTCAAACGTAGGCAAACGTATTAGTGTTGAATTAGATTATCTGATAATGAAATATTTGCCTCGTGCTGCGCGGTTTATTATCGTTCGTGATAATATATTATGATCGGCGACATTTACAACCATGTGGATGTTTATTCGAATCTTGTAAACTATTGGTCGTGATCAGATGCTCACGCGTAGCTGTTTAATTCTGTTTTCCCTTATCTGGTCAACATCAACTTAAATGAGCTGGAAAGTTTGCCGAGTGATTTCAAATTTGCATACATATTTCAACCGTTATCGTGGAGATCGCTTAAATTGAATTGTGCCGTAAGAAGATACTGCATCCAGTCGTTCGAGACGTATTTCAAAGATGCTTTTGTTATCTCGATTATTGGAATTGCTGAAAACAACTCCTATTCGCAGACAATGATTTTTATAACTCCTTGTTCAAAATTATTTTTGCCCTTTTTGATTTCTATATGTGATTGGGATTACATATAATTTTAAATACATATGTAATTCAATACATCATTTTTTAAAATTTAAATATAAAATTAAAATACTATTTTATATTTCATGTAATTGAATATGTCATTAATTTTAAGTATAACTTTAGTAATTTAATACAATTTAATGTAATTTTTAAATTATATTAAATTATATCATTATTTAATTCTATTAAAATTTGTTAGTAATACCTTTTAAGTTATTTTTTATTTTTTATCATTCGAATAACTGTGCATTGTTTTAATATATTATATATTCTCTGTTATCCAAAAATTTGAAATTATTATTTTACTTTATTCTTTAGTGTGAATTTCTTGTAATTCTAAGTAAGATATTTTCTTAACTCTTTTTGAATGCAATTTATGGTTTATAGAACACACAACGATTTAATTTGTTTAAACTAAATTAACGATAACGTTCATAAAACTAAGTTATACACTGATTACCAAGAAGAAAATCACGTGTTGTGATTTTTTTCATCAGGGAGTAATGAATCACACCTAACCAAACGTTGCCTTATTAAACTTCTTTAATAGCAAAAATAAGTATATTCACTATACCTTTAAGTAAAAAATACTTAAATTAAATGTACCAAATGACTATATACAGAAAATATTGTAAGTTATTATAAGATTTATATTAATTAATTATTTACGTGTCTTATGACTAAATTATTTTTGAACTACATCTTAATATTAACTTTTAGCTTCTTTTCTGCTATAAATTTACAATTTTTTAACTTACATTTTATAATTATATCATTAATACACCAATTTATTTATGATAGAGGTCAATAAATGATTGATAGATATAAAATGAGAATTTAAGAATAAATGTAGCTCTTATATTATTATTCTCCATTAATAATCATTTCCTAGCGTTTATCGGCGCTCGAGGGTTGTAAATCAAATTCATTGGAAATTACAGTGAGTCAGCTTGAATATGCTGAGTTTAACTGTTACGTTTTTTATGATCTAACGACACGCTGAATACGTACCTCGATTTTTGGACAACTAGTCATCACAGGAACTTTATTAGTCATACCACGATATTTTTCAAAATTATATGCTTTCACTTTTTACCACTTTCACTTTGATAAATGCATTTTTGTAATCTACAAACATAACACGAATTTCAATAATTACTGCAATAGAAATTACATTCGACAAAAAAAAAAATTCAAATTTTCGACGGAAAGGTTATAAAACCAAAATTGTCAAAATTGAAAGTTAAGAAATAAGATAATGATGTGCAAATTTTCGAATATTCGTTATCTTTTCTCTTTCTCGTATTCGTATTTGAAAATTAAAATTTTCCCGCCAAAAGAGTTTCAAACCCAGCCATATTGTTATGCGCCATATTTCCTGTAAATTCTGGCAAAGCGTTTTACTGCTGAAATACGTAAAGGTAGAAGTATGAAAATATTAGGTGCATCCTGTTGAAAAATCTCACAAATATTTCCTGTAGTCAGGTCTATAAGTATTCGTCCCTTTGTTGTTTATGAGAGAAATATGTTGAAATTAAGTGATGTATATAACCTATTTGCAATAAACTTTTTATTAAGACGTATATAAAGTTTACTTATCCTAAATTTTAACATAATTGACTAATTAATAACAAAAATATATTAATTTTAATCTACATAGCACATAATAACGACAAAAGTATTCACACCATGCTTAACAGCGTCCATTTTGTTTTGTTTACATAGTCGTGAACTATTCAAAAGTTGATACCCAGACGACGAAAACGTTAAATGTAATACTTACTGACCCCGTCTAACGGCTAACTTTAAGAACTGCATATTCTTGGCAGATTGCTTAGATGTCTTCGATCCTCTAAATGGCTAAGTGTTTTACACTTGAACGAAAACAGTTATGTGTAAAGTACGTGACAGGTGGCTCCGTCTATTGACTTGGACGCCATTGGGTACACGGAATATCGAACGACGTCGCGAATTTTGGGTATTGATATACAAAATTGACGATAAAATTGGGTGAATTTTTGAAAATGCAACTTCGACGTACTTTTGCATTAGAAAGTGTTTTGAAATTAAAGGTTCAGTTTTGGAGAAGAAATAAATTGCACGTCTTTGTAAGATTTGTAGGTTATTGGTGCAGATAAAACTAAATAACTAAGATAATGGTACTAAAGGAGTGCAAAGGATTAATTCATCGTCTAGCTTATAAGTATACTTTTAATCTACTATATATATATTGTATATACATTGTATTACAAGTATCTATATTTACTGTGATATTTATATATATTTTTAGGTTAAGAGACGTGAGTAAGAATGATGGAATAAACAGGACAAAATTTTAGATATATAAATTAATATAATAGATATAGTATAATTGATATACGTGATATTTAAAAATTTCTTTTTATTTATTTTGTTATTTTCGTTATTATAGATATATAAATTAATATAAATAGATATACTATAATTGATATACATGATATCTGAAAATTTCTTTTCATTTATTTTATTATTTTTGTTAGTATAGATATATAAATTAGTATAATAGATATAGTATAATAGATATATGTGATATCTGAAAATTTTTTTTTATTTATTTTATTATTAAAGAATATTTTACTATTTAATTTAAATATTTTTTTTTTAATGTCAAATTTAATATTTTATTTAACATTAAGTAATATATTAAATTAGAAATAATATTAGAATTATTTATGATACATTAGAAATATTAATATATTTCTATTTTATTATATAATCAAGTAGCATATTCGATAAATATAATAATCTCGTGTTTATAGGTCACACTTAGTTGTGCTGATGATTATGAAAATGGTTATATTATGTTTTACTTCAAGATATAAATATTTTGCATTTCAAATTGAAAAGTAAGTGTAATTATGAACTTAGTCCAACAGTTCTGTTATCTGCTATCTTGCAAAAGTAGTTTTACATTATTATAAAATAAATGGATATAATATGAAGTAAGTAAAAAATTCATTCCTTTAGACTTATAATTAAATTTAATTTACAATTAGACCATCATCATTACTGCCATAATTGTGTTTCCATTATAATTTATTATGTGTTACGTTCATAGTGTATCAGTAGACCAATCAACTTCAGTGTTCTAATACAAAAACATTTTTTTAATTTTTGGTTGAAATGATCTTTTAGTCCACTTTTATCTATTATCCAGAATTTTTCTATTTCCTTTCGACATATTTTACTGATAAATATTTTTACTAATTATCTCCATTAACACACCATGAAATAATTATTATTGTTCATAGAGATTTATTTTGCAATGTATTAAATAAAATATCAATATTGTGTATTGTATGTTCACATTGAAATAATAATGGTATTGTATAAAAATAATTTATTTTGCAGTATATTCGGTGATTTATCTCATAGAATTGGAGTGTTTTACTTAAAGTAATTACCTCAATTATTTTCCTTATGAATGGACCGTCATCTAGTTAGCGCAAAGTTATTTTTCGCTTGAAAATTTGTCACCGTACGATTTTATTACGTTCAAAAATATGCTTGTTTTTGAAGTTATTAAATTTGTTTCCACGCTTGATAATTGATGGATGAAAAAGTTATGGGGTTACATATAAAAATGCTGAAGGCTTCCTTGTGGATTTACACATTATTTATCAGCAGTCTATTAATCTGTTTATTATTTATTATGTATTAGCAGCCTATTAATCGTCCTTTGAATATGTTAACAATATCTTATAAGTTTTTCAAGTACCATTCGAAAGTATGAAAATTGAAAATTCTGAAAAATGTAAAATTTTTGATATATTTATTATAATTAACATATATCTCCTAAAAAGGAAGATATTTTTATAAAGAATTTTTTTTATTTTATCGTAAAATGTGTATAATTTTACATGAAAGAAAGAAGGAAATTATTTTGTATAAATAAAAATTTACAACGAAAAACAGGAGAGAAACTTACATTGAAAATTGGGAAGTAATTGAATTAACAGTAAAAAATTACCTTTTAATTTATTATCAGGTTTTAAGAAATACGTGTTCACGAAAAATAGTGCAATAACTGTGGAGTGAAAATTACCTGATTACAGTTTAATCCTGAAATGTCTGCGTTATTTTATTATTATTTTATTTATTAATGCTCGAAAAAGTAAATTAAAACCAGTAAGTAACGTATTAAAAGAAATACACAGGAAAAATCGAATGTCACAGTCGTGAAAGTCTTACAAAGTTATTTGTGAAAAACAAAACTTTAATTAACACTTTCACTAGTACAGTCGAAAAAATTTGAAACGTTTGAAAAATTCTTCAAAATTTATGCTACTGATATTTTGCAAACAATATGGCGCAGATAATAATAAGAAAATTCCAAGATTATATCAGTAGAGTTAGAAAATAATTCCACGATATATACAATATCTGCGATACATTTATCATAGATACGAACCGTGGTGGCGCTAGTGAGTAAAGTGGAAAATCCTTTTAGGTCTGTCGAAACGCTTACTCGTGAATGGGTTAATCCAATCATAAAGAAAATAATCGGTGGTCACGTTAAATCATCCATTCTGCATTTCTCACTTGTAGATCTATAAATGTTCTTTTTATTTTTATTTAATTTTTTCATGTTTATAATCTTTTTTCTGAATATTAGCATATTAACGATAACATGTTCGATAATTTGATTAGAAATTAAATTGTCATTCATTAATCTTTATCCTTATAAAAGAGAAGTCAAAAGAGCTTCTGATTAAAGGGTTACTGATAAGGTTAACAGGTTCTGACAGATTTATAATTGCTTTTACGCGAGACATTCTATCAATCATTATATGATTATATACAGTATACACTTACAGCATTGATACATGTACATATTTCTTTTAAAAATATACATATATATTTCAAACATGGTAAAAAGTTTTTGCATTATTTTTGATGTATTTTAATACAGTTTAATCATTGAACTTGTACAGGGTGTCTCTAAAATTGTAGTACGATTCTTTAGTCATAGACAAGTAAAATAAAAATAAAAGGTAAAACAATTTTTCATTTATATCTTCATTTTTGTGAAGAATCAAGCACAAAATCTGTCAGATACTCGTGTATTAATCATGCATAAATCGAAAATACATAATCATGATTCTTGCTCGAAGAAGTACTTATCTTATCCTTATTTTAGAAATCACTCAAATTAAATACAGAGTGAAGGAAAATATTCATGCACAAATCCAAACCCATACGAAATAAATAATATGAATCACCAGAACAGCGAAATTTCGAAAATTAAAAAAATGACAGCATTTTGAAATTTAAATATCAATTTTCCTTGTGTTTTTCGTTCTTTGGGTGGTAAATAAAAATAGAAAGAAACATCGGATTTTAAAATCCATGGTTCACGTGATAGAGGTACATCCGATAAAGATCTGAAAATTTCGAGCCAATCGGTCAACTAAAACGCAAGATATTCCATCAGCCAGTTCGAAAAATATGGTTTCGAGAAAAACGCGTTTGAAGTTTTTCGTTATCCATTGTACGATGCCTGCACATCTATAACTTTGCTAATTTTATGAATTCAAACAAATCCTTTCTACACAGACATTTCCGACAGCATAAATTTTGAGAAAATTAAAAGAAAAATTGATTTTTTTAAACCGGATTATAAGAATACCTGAATAACTGCCTAATTCTTTTGAAGATATACGATTTGGTTTTATCCATTTTTTCCTAATAATTACAACGTCTTAAATCGTGTGTTTTTCATTTCAATTTTGCAATCAAATTTTTTGGAATTGTAACATGCGACGTTTCTTCTCATAACAACAGATATGACGGGTATATGCCTTAATTGCTTGATTGGAGTCCATTTTTGATATTCTTAATATCTACATATATTTTTGATATAATATACAGAGTGTCCCAGCAACGGTAGTACAACCGGGTGGGGGGTGATTCTATATGAAAAAAACAAATCGAAAAAGAAAAAAAAATTTTTTTATTCGAAGCTTCGTTTTCGAGAAAATTGACTTCGAATATTCACCGAATGCACTTAGCGCCCCCTTCTTGATTATACTACCGATACTCACTAATAAACATAATTTATTTTCTTTATTTCAATTTATAAAAATTCTAGAAAAAATTCATAAAGTTAAAATTAACAAATTAAATGGATATCTTATGTATCGATGGTCCGTTCGTATAAGCCATAGCTAAGTGCATGTATACTGAGTGAATATTCAAAATTGATTTTCGCGAAAACGAAATTTCGAATAAAAGAATTTTATTTTTTGTTTTTATTTGTTTCTGCATGTAGAATCACCACCTTCCTGGTTATACTACCGTTGCTTTGACACTCTGTATAGTAACGTAAGTTACGTCAGTGCTCCTTTTGTTTTAGGTTAGGTAGGAAACGCGATTCCGTGCCTACGCCATTGCTTTGTTGCTCTAACACATTTGGTCTCGATCAGTCCTATTCACTCTCCTCGTCACGCGATGGTTTCGTGGTAAGGGAGAACGTCTCATGTCGCGTATTTTCATTTTCGAGATATTGGCTTTAACATTCTTAACAACGATACTTGCCATTAAAACATTCGGTTAAATTGCATAATTTTTTTTGTTGAAACTATGAAATTTGTTTTTACTCACTTTTTTTATATTTTTGCAAATCGAATATTTTGCAAACCAATTAACGATTAACGAAGTAGAATGCTTTAAACTCGCGATACGCGACGTTCCTCTTACAACCATGGCATATCCGTGTTTGTAGATGTGACACTCGGTCAATTTTGCGTGGCTTTACGATCGTGTTAGAGAAACTGGACTTATCGCATTATGGTTAATCAGACCCGCATTTCTCCTGGGTATTAACTTTCCGGTATTATAGCAATTTAATTCTAATAATATACTTCTAATAATTCGAGGGAAATAGTTCGAAATAAAAGTTAGCTAGTATATTATTGGCTACAAATTATGCTATTAAGAATTTAGAGAAAAATTTGTTTTTCGATAAGGAAATGTCGTTCTTAATGCAGACATTTTCGTGCTCTTAAGTGGCGCCAAGTATTTTTATCCTCTTATCGTTAAGGCTGATCTCAACGACTTAGTACGTTATAACTTTGAAGTGACCTTGAATTCAGGAGTATGGAATCGATTTACGAGAACGTAAGAAATATATGTATATAACGTGAGAATCATCTAATTAGTCAAAATAATTGATTACAATATTTTTTTTTTACTTTTGGAAAACTAATATTGACTTTTATTGAAAAAGAAATATAACTATATAAGTATATATATAAAGGGTGTCTCAAAATTCACGCGAAAAGTAACTTTGATAGAAAACAGGTTTTTAATTAAAAATTGGAAATATTGCTCAATTATGAAGACACGTTACTTTTTGTGTAGCGCTCCATTTTTAATAACCCTAAACTGTCAGCTGCCACAGTGCTTTTTCTTTTTCATTGACAACACTTTAGTCCATAAATGGCGCAAAATTTAAATCGTGCGTGAATTTTGGGACACCCTATATATATTTGTTTAATTATCAACTATATTTCTAACTATAGTAACGAATTTATTTATTATACATATACTTCATGTATAGTTAGTACAAAATTTAATATATATAAATTTAGATACAGAAATGTATATATATTTCATTAGTTATATTTTATTATATTAAATTTTATATTTTTCTAATATATATATAACTTATAACCTTATGTAATATACCACTTCAATTCATATTATATACTGTATGTATATATTTAAATACACTATGTTTTAATACATATTCCACATTCTTAATTCTAGATACAGTAGCCATTTTGAAAAAGTAAATCTATTTATACAATTAAACGAACCAAGTTATTAATTCTAGACACCAGTAGCCATTTTGAAAAAGTAGATGTATTTATACAATTAAACGAATCAAGTTATTAATTCTAGACATAGTAGCCATTTTGAAAAAGTAAATGTATTTATACAATTAAACGAACCAAGTTATTAATTCTAGACACAGTAGCCATTTTGAAAAAGTAAATGTATTTATACAGTTAAACGAACCAAGTAAAATAACGTGAAAAAGGAGAAAATATTTTGTATTGATTGTGAATTTGACTCAAGTTATGTATACTTCAATTTAAAATGTCAAAAGTTTCGTTCCTCAAATATATCATAAATTGGGAAATTAATTACGAAACTACAAAGTGAACCTAAGATTCAATTCTTTGCAGTTTTTGTCAAAAATAGTTCCATTTTATTGCAATATAAACGAAAGTAATAAAAATTTTATAATATCAAAGAAAACAAAGCTTGGTTACACATTGGATCAATGTTTTGTTTTCTCGTGCAACACGTTACACATTTTTTGCAACGTCATTGATTACGAGGCAATGGAGATTGGCGTCATGCGATTGCCGCGAAAATTAAACGCAGATGCTGGAACGCAGAAACTTCGTTGATTATCGATTGACATTTCAAAGACTTTCGTCACCCAATTGCATTTTATTTATGATATACCAGTAATCGCAAAATTATTTATAACAAAATTATTAATAATAATAGTTATTAATTATTATTAATAAGAATAACAAATTTGAAAACTTCGAATTTTTTTAGAATATAGAGATATAATTTTTTAATGAAAATACATTTGAATGCAAGTAACCAGAAATTTAACATAAGATTAAAATTTTTCTTTTCGCACTTCCATTTAATATTTCGCAACCTTATTTTTCAATTTTATTTTTAAAAATCACGTTTCGGATATTTTTGTTCTTACGTTTAAAACGAGACGAATACAAATACAACACTGGGCTGCGTGATATAAGAAAATATCACGTATATAAATAAATATGAGAAATACACAATATAAATTACGTACGATTTAATTTTAATCAACGTTTATCTGTACCAAAGTTGAAATATTTTATACTCTGCATGTTATTCCAAATTTCATAAAAGCATCCTTATTTGCATGACTTGTATAAACACGTGATTATACATAATAATATATACAGGGTGTACAATTTTAATTGACGAGTGCAAATTATTCGTAGAACAGGAATTGTATAAAATAATGGTTCAGACCAAAATTTAATGCTTTCCAAAATTCATACAAAGTGATTTAATTAATTTTTCTGTAGATGAATGTATGGAGGACATGTGAATATCAACTTTTGTATAAAGCTTATTTAACATTAATTTAAACAATTTAATATTTTTTACTAAAAAATATTAACCCACGTGTGTTTAAAAATTATTAATTTAAAGGGTATTTTATTATTATGAATATTACTAAGTCACCACCGTTTAAATATTTGTTAATTAATTCAGTTTCTGTAAATAAATCTAAGTTTTACTATTAGAAAAATAGCAAGGATATTTTAGCAGTATACAAATTAAGATTTTTCCTAATCTACTAATATTTCAACATGCATGTGTTAATACTTTCAGTAGAAAATATTAAATTACGTACGTCAACTAATACTCGAAACATAATTCTACTCAAGAAAGGAAACTTGACGTTTATGTGACTTCTACTTCTTCACTTACAGAAAATTGTCCAATTACACTATCTTATTATATTTTCCTTGAAAGTATTCAATTCTTGTGTAAAACATTCTTGTCTAAAGGATCTTGTCAAAAATTTCTTTATAGATAGTGTATCGATTAAAATTGAACACCCAGTATATAGCTTCTTCTTCAACGGAATTATCGCTAATTTTCGCTAGCTTATTATTAATAATTTTAAAGACCTATTCCAAGCTGAAAATATTTTTTTAAAAATTGCAATATAACTACGCATTAATCTGCGGTGTTTTGCATTTCTTATAGTAGACGTATACCAGTTCGGGGGCATGTGTTATGAGCATAATTTTGTTATTCCTGATATCTTATTCCAGTGCTACCCGCTATTTGTGATATACTTTGAATGATATAACTTGCTATTCGCTCGAATATTTCAGACACTTAGAAAGAGTATTGTCTAAAATATATTACTGAAATTCGTGCAAATAGTAAGTTATAACGTTCAAAGTATGTCACAAATAGCCGGTGACTCTGGAATAAGATATCAGGATTAAAATTGCTTGGATTTCATGCGTAGAAAGCGCATTGTCTAAAAAATATTATTGAAATTCGAGATATTTTGTTATTCCTGACATCTTATTCCAGAGTTAAAAGAAGTCATATACAGGGTGTTCAATTTTAATCGATACTCTATGCATGAAAAAATAGTTTCAAGAAAAGTGTAAAGCAAGTTATTTGCTTATTTTGTTATTCCTGATATCCTATTCCAGAGTTAAAAGAAGTCATATACAGGGTGTTTAATTTTAATCGATACTCTATGCATGGAAAAATAGTTTCAAGTAAAGTATAAAGCAAGTTATAATGTCCAAGGTATATCACAAATAGCGGAAAACTCTAGAATAAGATATCAGGAACAACAAAATTATTCTCATAACACATGACCCTGAACTTGTTACGATTTTGAATCATACGATAAATTAAAATCAGTAATTGTTTTACCTTCTATTGTTTATTATCTATTTATTTTATTTATTATAATTAAAACAGCTAACCAGATACCAAATTGAGCATATTTTTTCTAAAGTTCGAATATAACCTTAAATTAATCCGCTAACAGTGAAATATTATTTTCTCCCACGCGATAAATTAAATTCGAAAAGTATGCATTCACGTAGCCTCCTTTCGCCATGCCTGTAAGAGCATGCCCATCATATTGTCCATCGCGATGGCCGTTGTTCGACGAAAGGAACGTTCATCAGAAAAGTTTCTCGACTTCGAAATTACCAGGAGTTACAGACCGTTGTTACCTTGACATGATCCGAGAGCCACGCCTTTCAGGATGAACATGTATGCAGTAAGTGGTGACTCGTTAAAAGTCTGCAAACCTGTTGGCCCCTTTTATTCTTCTCTTCCATCTTTAGCGGCGAACTTTTGTACAATTCGGCGTATCGATTGTCGCGTTATCGGACTTTTTCGTGTTCGAATATTTGAAATTCCCGCGCGATGCGCAACGAGCCGGTTCGAGAGGTTATGGTTCAGAGTCGGCCGCGCGACCTTCCAATTTGGCTAATCGTCTCGGGGTCAACTCGATTACCGGGGGTTACTCGCCTGTCTGACAATTTCTCCTCTTCGTTCTTCTTCACCTTTCTCCGCCTTTGTCGTTCTTACTTACAGATAGGGATTTAGAGATTCTGTTTCTCTTACTGCTTTTTGTAATAAGAGAAATGAGAATAGAAACGAGTATGATTAAAAAAAAGGTTGAAAGATTTACAATATTTAATTTCTCTGTAAAATTTATCTGACAATATATTTTTGATGCATTTGTCATTCTTGGTTATGGTTAGGAAGGACAAATGATTTTATTCCTTTTATTACACCGTGTAATATTTAAATTTAATTAATATTTAAATAATTGTTCAAGAATATTTTTTCCCTCTATTTATCATTCTTGTTTGTGGCCATAAAGAGTAGATTTTATTCTTTTTGTCACATTTTGTAATAAAACGAAATTGTAATACTTAAATAATGAAAATTTATATATAATATTCAGTTAATTGACTGTCTGATAATTTTCCTTTTTTGTTATTTACTATTTTTGCTTATGATTAGAGAGAGAGAGAGAGAGAGAGAGAGAGAGAGATTCTTTTTTCTTATTGCTCTTTGTAACAAGGAATGCACGAATAGAAAAATTGTACAGTGATATTATAACATCTAAATGACAACATTTTATACATAATGTTTAATTACTCATTTGTCTGACAATGTCTTTTCTTCATCCGCTTTCACTTTACTTATAGTCACAGCAGAAGATTCTGCTTTTCCCGTTATTTCACTCAGTAAAAATGAAAGCACATTTCGGTCATAAAAATAAACAGATTGTATGCCGTCAGGCGAAATTATAATATTTATATGATAATGACTTACATACTCCTACGTGAAAGTTTTCGAATGTACTGTTTTTAAAAAGTAACGTGTGCGCGTTACACTGAAATACTTGAAACGATAATTGTGTATACAACAGGAAGAAACTTGTAAAATTATACGAGTAAAATTACAAAATAATTCAACGATATGTACAGCATTTGCGATAAGTTTATTATAGATATGCAGTATCGATGAATCATAAAAATATTACATAAGTAATGTGTAATATCAGTGAAACATACCACTAATTGAGAAATAAGAAGTTTCAGTACGAGGTTAATTCATCTTCTGTTGCTTGTGACAGCCTTAAGACGATTTTCCACTTAACTCACTAGCGCCACCACGGTCTATATCTCCAATACATGTGATACGAATATCGTATATATCGTTGAATTATTTTCTAATTTTATTAACGATATGTACAGCATTTGTGATACGTTTATTACAGATATGTAGTATCGATGAATCATATAAACATTGCATAAGTAATGTGTAATATCAGTGAAACATACCACTAATTGAGAAATAAGAAGTTTTAGTATGATGTTAATTCATTTTTTGTTGCTTGTCGTTTTTCCACTTAACTCACTAGCGCCACCACGGTCTGTATCTCCAATACATGTGATACGAATATCGTATATATCGTTGAATTATTTTCTAATTTTATTGATATAATTTTGGAATTTTCTTGTTATTTTATGTACCATATCATTTTAAATATTTATTTCAACACACATTTTTCAGTCGTTGAACGTGCTAAATATATAAGTGTACGTGACACACAGCTACTCGTTTATGCGACAATTTTTCTTCTCTAAATTTTTCATTGCTTTTTTGAATGAGCGAGTGAATAAGCGAATAAACGAGGAAGAAAGAGGGATAGAGGTATCCTACCTCTCGCATTGTTTTTCGTACTAAGTTTTGCAGTGGCGAGAAATTGCGATATTTAAATGATACTACCATATGATCAATTACAGTCATTTTTTATGTGAAAAGTGGAAAGATTGTTTTTTCAATTACTGTTTGCGAGAGGAAGAATGAGAAATAATTAAATGCAGAAAAGCTGTGCAGCAATGCGAAATTCTAATATTTAAATAACTATGCCTATAGGTAATATTTAGGTAACGGTAATCGATTATTATGGAATCTTGACTTGAGCAACACTTAGCTTCGTGCATGTCAGAAAATGTACATACATGTAGCGAAAGTAGCGAGGAACGTATCACAAGGAGATTAATCGCGAGAAATCTGAAAGGTATTTGAGGATGTAGCCAGTCTTTGCAAAATAATGAATCTTAAAAAGCATTTAATTATTCGTTTTAATTACTCGTTTAATATACTCATCTCGTAAATTATTGAATTAAATCTTGGATTTACATAGTCACCGTCTAATACTTACGTTTGGTAGATATCAACTTATATTGTAGCAACATATTTCAATCCACATATATAATAAATTTTAATTATATTATAGAAATTCATTTTAACCTAAGTAAAGCAAATAGAATAAGTTTTGAGTTACGACGTAGTAATTTATTTTGTCTCATACGTTACGTCTATAACAAGCTTCGAGTTGTATCATAACTTATTTCAATTCACGTATTATAGGTTATGTTGTAAGTTATAATTATAGGTTAGAAGTTTCAGGTTTTATGATATTAATTGGTTTTATCCCACAGATCATGATGTAAACTTTGAGTTTGAAAGTATTTCAAGTCACATATCATATCTGAAACAAGTTTCGTATTAAATCATAGCTTATTTTAATTCGCGTATTATAGATTAGGAGTTCCAAATTTCGTTATATTAATTGATTTTTGGTGAAAACATTGATTAAAATATTGAGTTATATTATAGTAACTTTTTTAAACTTTCATATTACAGATATAGTGAATTTTATGTTATATTATAGTATCTTATTTTATTTCATCTATCGATATAAAGTTCGAGTTATATCGTAATAATTTATTTTGTATCACATACGTATGATAAATTCCGTTATGTTATGTAGCAATTTATTTCATCCCATAGACTGTGTAGTAAATTTTGAGTTATGCTATAGTAACTTATTGTAACCCTTTTATCGTACGTCTAGTAAGTTTCGAGTTACATTATAGTAACTTTTTTCAACTAACGTATCATACGTATCATAATCGTATCAAAATTTCGTATTGCATTCTAGTAATTTAACTCTGCCTAACAATCGGCTAGTAAATTTTGTGTTATACTATGGTAACATTATATAATAGCAAATAATGTCTCGCAAATATAGTAAAGTTTGAGTTATAATAGAGTAACTTCTTTCAACCAATGTTTCCCACGTACAATATATTTTAAGCTACGTTATAGTAACTTTCCTCAACTAACATACTATATAGTAAGCTTCGAATTATAGTAGAAAATTTTATATATATATATATAGACTAAAATAAGTCACTACTATATTATTATATTACTATATATACTATGTTACTATATATGCTATATTACTATAGTACTATAGTACTATATATACACATATATACAGGGTGTCCCAAAAAAAACGTATACACACTTTAATACCTTATTCTTTCTAATTTTCTTTCCCTTTTTTTTGTTTTTATAATCACGCAAAGTGTGTATACATTTTTTTGGGACACCCTGTATACTCTTTATAGCAAGTTTCGAGTTACAGTATTGTAATTTATCGTGCCGTTTGTTTAAAGCAACGAAAGAATTACCTCGCGGCACGAGGAATTTTACCAGGTATTGTCGAAGAAAGAATTCTAACGGTCGCACAAGTTTCAAGAGAACAAAGCTCCATCGTCATTAATTGCATCTGGCGACACGCATCGGTAAACGTAGAATCTGCCGTGTAATCGCTAGCCAAGCAAACTGTTAATAATTATTTTCATACCAGCTGTTATCTCATTGGTGCGAGAAGGTGGTTGATATCGTCGAATCCGTTGTTTGCCCTCTGTATTTATAGAAGATTCTTGCCGCTACCCAATGGAGCTGCATAGCCTCGTCTAATGAGGTCTAGGTGCCCGATTATCAGAAACACTAATTAATTTCAATTTTCATTTTTTCGATATTCGTGTATGCACTGAAAACGCTATATTTCATGGAACTTAACGATGTCGAAATAGCAATAACTGTTATTTTATTCTTATGATTTTTCTAAACGGATATTCTATTTATATTTTGTTTTATTTTATTACTTTCTAAAATGCGTTATTATTGCATTAAATCCATTATTTTTTGAGATGGGTATTTTATTTATATAATTAAAAAATAAGAGGTAACAAGAAAATTGGTATTAATATGGAAGACACTATGGTTTATCGTTTAATGTATTTTGTTATAAATTTATTACATAATAAAATGAAACAAATAATTTCTAAAAAAAAATTTTAACCAAGGAAAAAGTGGTATTAATATTAAAGATACTGTGTTTTGTCATTTAATACATTTAGTTACATGTTTAGTACATAACAGAATGAAACAAATGATTTTTGAAAATTTGAAAAATGAAGAGTAATAGAAAAAAATATTTCTATTGGAAAAATTATAGTTCACTGTGAAATAAATGAAATATAAATTTCTTAATGCTTTAATCAACTGAGATCAAAATGATGTGAATATTCTAATACTGAAGAAGGCATTCAGAGTATTCAGAGCTGGATCGCATGAGTTAATAAGAGACTCATGAAATATGCAAAAGTAAAAAAAAAGGAATTACTTATATTTAATTGTTAATATATAATTAAGTAACTATATAATATATTATGTAACTATTACAATTAACTAATAGTAAAATATCTCTAGATTAACTATTATAATTGACTATAATTGATAAACTATAAATTAACTATTACAATTAATTAATAATAAAATAACTCCAGATTAACTATTGTAGCTAACTAGAATTAACAAACTATAATTCAACTATTATATTTAACTACTAATAAAATAACTCCAGATTAACTATTGTAATTGACTATAATTAACAAACTATAATTCAACTATTATATTTAACTAATAATAAAATAACTCCAGATTGACTATTGCAACTGACTATAATCGACAGACTATAATTTAACTGTTATATTTAACTAATAATAAAATAATTGCAGATTAACTATTGTAATTGACTATAATTAACAAACTATAATTCAACTATTATATTTAACTACTAATAAAATAACTCCAGATTGACTATTGTAACTGACTATAATTGACAGACTATATTTTAACTAACATAACGAATTATAATTAAATAACTACGCAATGTGTAATTTAACTACCAGTAATCTGACTATGAATATGACTATAAATAACTAATTTATTAATGTTTTATTTTATATCATTAGAAGCTTGTAATTAGTAAGTTACTCGTCTAACAAGTTACTGACAAAAACACCAGATGGCGTGAAGTACCAATTCAGTGAACCTCAAAAATAGAACATATAGTATACACATAGCAGTAAACATATCAAACCAATCTTCGTATCTACATCATCTAGATCTTCATAGCCCTTTCTTATTCCCTGGTACTATAACGACGAGCTATAGTCTAGCTCGCCATGAGTTCTTCATGTTAAACTGCAAAAGGACGAGCCGCACTCGTTATACGAATGAAATTATACTTAACGCGTTTTAACACGAGTTCACACAAAAATGCAAAAGCTTCCACAATTTTATTCCAACCAAAATATATACACAGTGACTAATTAAAATTAAATACTTTTCCGACGCGTAAATTCTTAGGATTAACCTCTTAAATTTAAACCCTGTAAAATTATTTAATTTTAATTTGCCACTGTGTACCTATCTTATTCGCAATAATGTAAAAAAATTTTTATACAAATTTTCCGTCTGTTACAATACGTTAAATATAATTTTATAATACCAGTGCAATTCATCTTCGTGAAATTCATCATGGAAAACTTACGGCGAATTAGACTCGTCGTTGTAGTATAATGGGTTATGTTACAATGGAGAGGTTATGTCGACCGAATCTCATGAAAAGAAGGATATTAAAAAAGGGTCATTTTTTGGTATCGCCTGGAAATGAAAAGTTCCTTGGGGATTTTTAAGAGTATCTTCTAAGGAACAAAAATTCCTTTGTCATTTTGCCGAGAAACGATGGGAAAGTTGTCAAAAATGAGTCGAAATATGTGAAAATGAGAGTGATCAAACACAGAGTGTCCCAGCAACGGTAGTGCAGCCGGATGATTCTACATGTAGAAACGAATCGAAAAAGAAGAATAAAATTTTTTGATTCTAAGCTTCGTTTTCGAGAAAATCGATTTTGAATATTTATCGAATACACATGTACTTCGCTAGGGTTTAGATGTATTGACCATCGATACATCAGCATGGGTGGTACAACTGAGGAGAGGGTGATTCTACATGAAAAAATAAATCGAAAATAAAAAGTAAAATTTTTTCATTCAAAGCTTCGTTGTCGAGAAAATCGACTTTGAATATTTACTGAGTACGCGTGTACTTAACACTTACCGACCGCTAGCGCTTCAACGGCATACGTAAGTACTTACGACCGACCGGCCGCTCAGCCGCAGATTCTCCCTGGCGCCGGCTCTGTTTCGGTTTAGACTGTCGCACGGAAGCATCTGTGCGTTTCGAATGCTCAGATAAATTTGTAAAAAAAACACACTAAGGACATAAAACAGTCCTCCACTTGACCTGGGACATTGCAGTCCTAGGATCGCAACAATGTGGGAGCTTACTTAGCAACAAAACTAACGCAACTGAGCAACGTACCCCAAAGCCGATTAATAGGCTATCGGTCGGTAAGCATCGGCGACCAAAAGCCGATTAATAGACTATCAGTCGGTAAGCATCGGCGACCAAAAGCCAATTAATAGGCTTCTGGTCGGTAAAGTGTTAACTTTGGCTGATGCGGATAGACCATCAGTATATCAGCGTACTCGGTGAATATACAAAGTCAATTTTCTCGACAATAAAGCTTCAAATGAAAAAATTTTATTCTTTATTTTTGATTTGTTTTTTCATGTAGAATCAGCCCTCTTTAGTTGTACTACCATTGCTGGAACACTCTGTATTTGATCAGTCTCATTCTCACATATTTCAATTCATTTTTGAAAACTTTCTCATCGTTTCTCGACAAAGTAATAAAGGAATTTTTTATTCCTTGGGGGGTGCTCTTAAAGATTCCAAAGGAATTTTTCATTTTCAGACAATGCCAAAAATGGTCTTTTCTTAACATTCTCCTTTCAGTGTTAGATGGTATAACCTATAACAAAGGGAAAAATTTCAGAGGTTAGGTTTGTTCCTCGCGTTGCATTTCACAGCGGTAACGACGAGGTAGGGGCGCCACTTGCTCACGGAGCCGCATAAATTACGCCGTTTCTCGATTAAATACGACACAGGCACCGACAGAGAGTTATGCCGACTTCGGGATCGAGATTGTAACTGTTTCGTACCCTGTTACGGGCACACTGTCACGGCCAAAGATACGTACGAGAAGGTATAGGAGCCGTTGCGCCGAGAGATACGGATTGAAGAAGCAGCCGGCCAGCTAGCCGACGTATAAACGCTCCGAATGATTGCAAAAACGAGTAATCGCGTTACGCTTTTAATATCCGTCTAAGCATCTGATTTAGCATTCGTAAACACCGTATAGTCCGCCGAGACTCCGTCATTTTTACGCATATTAATCCGAGTTAATAACGTAAGTTAATTACACTTGGCAAAATCTAACGTGTTCTTTGGGCGATGCTAAGAATTATTTCTTCTCCCGCATTAATTTAGTCCTGGCTCCTGCGCTCCCTCTCCTCTCTCTCTCTCGCCCCTCTCCCTCTCTGCTACCCTTCTTGTTTATTTTTGTATTTTGTTGGGCTGTTTGGAAACTCCTTGGCGATTTTTGACGCTGAAACTGCCGACCTGTGGACCTAAATATAGCGCACGTGTATAGTACTCGAAATAAAATAAATATATCGGGTGACAGGAGCTGATAAGAATTATCATCTGAAATATCAGATGATATCTAATATAAATATAGTATGATATTTAATACAAATATAATATAAATGTAGGTAGTATATTTGTATAGTATATGAAATAAATTAATATATTGGGTGACACGAACTGACAAGAATTGTTATCTGAAATATCAGATGATATTTAATATAAATATAGCAATATAAATACAGTATAATATTTAATATAAATATTGCAATATAAATACAGTATAATATTTAATATAAATGTAGCAATATAAATACAGTATAATATTTAATATAAATATTGCAATATAAATACAGTATAATATTTAATATAAATATAGCAATATAAATACAGTATAATATTTAATATAAATGTAGGCCTAAATATAGTGTACATATATAGTACACGAAATAAATTAATATATTGGGTGATATGAGCTGATAAGAATTGTCATCTAAAATATCAGATAATATTCAATATAAATATAGCAATATAAATACAGTATAATATTTAATATAAATATAGGCCTAAATATAATGTACATGTATAGTACACGAAATAAATTAATACATCAGTTGACACGAGCTGATAAGAATTATCATCTGAAACATCTCTTTATCCATTGGCGCGATTAGAAAACGTCTTAATTAATTCCGTTACACTTGAAGCCGCTTATCGACCGGATGTAATTTAATTCTTTCATGTTTATTGTTTTTGCGAGATAGCAAAGGGACTTCGAATTCTTGGAGCTCCTCTTTAATCTGTTTATTGATGCTGCATTGTAATTGATAGAAGATAAGTGCAATGAGCTGTTATAAAGTGGCCTTGTGCTCAACTTCTCTCAAATCACGTTTTGATCGACTTTACAAACCCAAGAAAGCTATAGCGGTGGATTTAGGTTATGGTTGTACCTCTTTAGTAACTGCAAACAGCGAGGAGTCTATCAAAGGTTAGGTATTTAGAGGTTAGGTAGCTCTGGTGTAGAAGATTTATGAGTCAGGTATTACGTCACCCACAGTAATTCGTGAACAAAAATGACATTTTAGGAATGTTATAGGTTAGAAAATATTATTATAAAATTTAAGTATGTGTGTTTGGGATTATTGATTTATAATTGTAAAATAACTATAATATATATTTATATAATATTTATAATAATTGACTGAGCGACTCCTACGTGACGCAGTTCGCCTAACCCCCAATTCTTATCTAATGTTTATATAAACATTCTCATTCGAGATTCGGTATCTCGGTCTTATAAACTATTTATTTACAGCTTATATCCTAGATTAATTTTTGTATATGACTAAACTTATCTTTTCAACGGTATATTCAAAAACGTACGTTTCAGAGAACGAAATTTTCTCCTTAAGATATATTGACTCGAGGAAGACAGCAAGGTTAATACAATGTGTACATTTTGTTTGTTGGAATTTTTCGTTGCCCAAGAGGCATCCTCATAGCATCTTCGAAGAAATTTTTATTTGCTTAGCAATTAATTCTTTATTGCGGTTTTTGTCACTCTTTGATTTATTCAGCTCTTTACTATAGGAAATGTATTATAAAAACCGGAAAAAGTGATAGATGATGTTATATCCTAAAAATAGACTGGTTGGACTAACACGTTTTAAAAAATATTTTTTATTAGTTTTTCGACATTAAAAAATGACAACAATTCTTTTATAGAATAATTCTACACATTTCTCTTTAATAGCACCATGTATTCCTTCTCTAGGTTTTAATTAATATATAAATTATAATTTTGAGTTTTACAGATTTTATGGATTTTATAAATTTTATAGATTTTGCAGTTTTTATAGATTTTATAGATTTTGGTTTTGCAGAGTTTAGAAAATTCACTTATATAACTTCAACAACTTTTATGCAATTGTCTTCTTCAAATCTGAAAACCTCAAGTGGAATTAGATACGTAATAATAAATTTATAAATATACACATTATTATTACAAGATTTTTGTAAAATAATTTGTTTAACATGTAGTGTTAACTATTATTTACGATTAAGTTTTAAGAATTATTTGATTGATTAAGAAATGTGATTATCGATAGATAATAGTTTATATTAAAAAATGGATAATAACAAAGTTGTAAAATCAGGAGATTGACCATCTTTGTTCAAAGGGAAATAATATAACTAAAATAGTATATAAAAGTTTCTTTATTGTAAATAATGTAAATAACGTTTCTTCTATTGTTAAATTTTACTATATTGACCAACATTTATATATTTAGTTCTAATTCATACATTTAACAGAATTTATATTCACGCTTCACTTATAAATTTAATTAAAATATTAATCTCAATAGTTACATCTGTATATCAATTATATTCCAATAAAATTTTAGTATACTCAGCAGACGTTCGTAATACATAACCTCTTAAATGCTATTAAATATATTTCAGAGTAAAATATCTATGGTTCCAAAAAACCTATATTTATATAATATGCATAAGAGTCAATTAATGAAATAAAACAAGCAATTCTTACAAGGTAACAAATTTTTGACCCAAATTAATATTAAAATTGTCAATTATCATCAAGTTGCCCAATAATAAATGTACAAAGGTTGATTTTCAACGTTTAACCTCGTCTTCTACTTCGATTCGTTCGAATCGAGCGTTGCGAATACGCCGCGTATCGGCAGACGAACATAACGGAAACAGAAAAACCTAAATGAACGAATTGGCATTTTGCAAACGAGTGGAAATCGGTCGTTTCTATTTTAACATTCAGCTCGCGGTCGTTATCGTTTTTACGTGCAACGCAGCGTGTCCTCGCGTGATATTCCGCACGCAGTTCGTCCGTTTCGCGATTTCATGGTTTTGCAATAATACGTGTATTAACACATACGAACGCGGCCGGTGTGCCCAATGAGCATTAGCGACGATCGTTTCGCGGTAATCGAACTTCATGTGAGTGGTAGGTGGCGAAAAAACACAGAGGAAACACAAACACGCTTGACAGGATCGACGAGAAACAGATTAGACCTACGCATGCTTTGGTTTCCGCAATGGTCACGGTTCGACAGCGCCGCTGCGACTGACCACCCAGTTGCTTAATTGGAACGATCATCCTGCGCAACAGCGACATCTAGTGGACGGCGTTGGAATTAATCGGAGCATTGGTGGAAGAAGTGCCGCGAAGGCGCGCTTTCACCAAATTACAAACGGCGAAAGTTGTTATTCTTTTATGTCGTTGTACAAAGTTCTGTGAGAGATGATGTAACGCTATGAGCTTTCTTTCGGAGAATCCATTTCTCCATTTGCATACGTCCATGTAGTTACCGTCATTTCTTTTTCTTTCTTTTCCATCGTTTTTTTATTCATCCGATATTTCATTAGGCTAAATGGACGTTAAAAATGTTCAAATCTCGAGGGTATTCCCTAACGGTCGTTTGAAATAATAACCTTCGTAAAGTTTATGACACGGACAGGGATATTGCTATTTCCGAGGATTTGAATGTTTAATTACTTTAGAAGTACTGTTAGGTTTATTATTGGGTCTTTTCAAACTTTAGACTTCTCGATAATACTGGATGTACGGTAATTTTACACCTGGGGTGACGAGTCTAGGTACAACGTATACACAATAGGCTCTCGAAGTAACGGATTTAAATTATCGATGACCGACACTGGGGTATACCCGTCTACCTAGACTTGGGGACAGGCAAGGGCTAACAAAGGTCTTTGATTATATAGTGTTCCATTATTGATTGCTCGAATTTAATAGATTTCGTTGCTTTGGAATTCTATACATAAGAACAGAATATAGTAACAACAGTCTTTCCTTAAATTTTATTTTAATACTTAATTCAATTTTTTTTTAAATTTAATATACAAATTGAAATTAATATACTCAATATACTCAATAAAAATGTAAGGGTACAAAGACTAGGACGTAATAAATTTATTGAGAATGATTAAATTTAGTATATATTTTATATTATATATTATATTTAGTATATAATTATTACTCTATTATAAGTCCACGGATAGAGCCAAATTACTTGAAGAATTACGATGATAGTCAGGATATTATAATTCGGAATCGATTTTCAGGTCAGATCAAAGTATCGTTTTTAATTCAAAACATGTTAGTAAGTATAGATAAGATCATTAAAATATTAAAGTTTTATCACTAAGAAAAATTGGTCTCCGATATTTCTATAATATAATTTAGTTATAATTATTATTCTCTTACATTTATAATAATTATATTTAAAAAGAAATTAATCCCAATAACTGATACTGCAATTACCCTTTTACTCTACTCGATGGATTTTCTAAGCAGCACGACGCAGTTTCTATGTTACGGTATACAGATACAGAGGGAGCATTGGCACAGTCTCCCGAATAGAGGATCGTCCCATTGAATCGCAACGTATGTACGTTAGCGGCATTGAAACGCGGCAAGTAGTTTCGCAGTGCCAGATCGCTTGCGCACGAGTCTATCATAGGAGCGCAGGAGTGCATGGCAAGGAGACTCGGGACACTAGTCAGCCAGCAGCTCCGACGAACGCATCTCATTCATTCGTCCCGAAGAAAAATACCGTCGGTACCAGTTCCGCCTCTATTGTTCCTGGCCACAGATACGCACACGATCGATCGCGCAATTTAGCCAGGTGTACGACGTGTATATACGCGCAAGGTGGTCGGCCATCGACCAATCGCGTGGCGAGTAGTTAGGCGCCGTCTGTAGTCGGACGGCTAACGTTGCGAGCCAGCGGCACATTCTCGTCAGTTCGTGTACGACCGCGGTGCGTGTCGCATGCATTCTGGGAACACTGGGGCTTTCAACTTTCCTTCCGCGATCCAACTAACGCGTTCTCGCTTTTTGAGGTGTTCCAACGTGTCAACGAACCTGAAGTTTTGTGATCGAACGTGATTGATCAGCGACGGTGCGGAGAGAACGTTAGAATCCGTGTGACCATATCAGGTAGGCGATTTTATTCGTAATTGTAAACAAGTCAGATGTGAACTCGTGTCGAGTGACACGGAAACACGTTGTGAAGTGAGTTCAATATAGATCAACGGCGGTTAGGGTTAGATATGTTTGTATTTTTTTTCGGAAACTTTTGTTTTATAATATCTGTTATATCGATCATTTTTTGTAAAAAAAATGAAAATTCCTGTTGAAATAAAATTCTTCGCAACTATTATGATCTTTTTAATTAATCTTTGAGGTTAGATTCTGTTCATCTAAAATGAAAGTTCCTATTCAAATAAAATTTTTCGCAACTATTATGATCTTTTTAAATAATCTTAGAGGTTAGATTCTGTTGCTGAATAAGAATATATTATCGAGATAAATTAATGTAAGTATAAGAATCGCAATGTATTATCACATGTAGCGAACGAAAGTGTATATAATACCGTTTAAACGAACTCCTGCAGAGACGATGAGAAAAAATTATCTGGATTATAACAATGGACGAGTAAATTATAAGCTAATCAGCAATGATAAATCGAGTAAAAATATCGCAGATAGCCATATCAACGGTGATATCGATAACTTATTATCATGTATCAAATAATAAATCTAAAATTAGAAAAATTAATATCAAAATTTTTGATTTTGAATTTTTTCTTTTTTAATTTTATAAATTAACGACGTCGATATAGAATTATTTTTTATTTTTTATTTTATCATGGCCATTTTAATTTTGATTGAAATTACCTATTAATAACAGGAGTTGTTCCCCTATCGGAATCTACGAGCAACTATATGATGTAATACCTCATTGTTTCTTCTTTATTGCGGTTGATATCGGAACTCGCGATGTCCTCGAACGATGGTGTTTTGTTTCTGTACATTCTGCTAGAAAATTGTTGTAATTTTGCACTCTGCAATAACCTCGGTATCATCGTTTCGAACGTATCCACGCGTAAACATTGTTATAAGCTATATTCTACACTGTATAGTTTGTGTAAATTTCTCTCGTGTCCATTTTCAATTTTTGAAAATAACCTACAAATGCTTGAAATCGAAAGTTTCGTCTATTACGAAATTTCGATTTCTTTAATTTCTAATTCGCGTTTTCTTGACGTTATATATATGTACATATCACTGCGAAAGGAATAATTATATTTCTCATCTACTTTCAAATGATTAGCATTATTACCTCCTTGATTATCAAACATCATCTGCGTACTTTTATTTCATTTTATTTTATTTTTCTATTAGAAAAAAAAGATAGCAAAAATAGAAAAAAATTAATATATGAGTTAAATTAAAATCATGGTTTCGTTATTTTGAGAAATATTTAACACCCTTAATTATATTTCAAATTAACGAAGAAAATGGACTAAGGAATTAACAGTTTCTACCATACATCAAAATAACTTTCTAATCCACGGAAGAATAAGTCGAAATTCAATCGGTCTCATGTCGTAATGCACGCATAGCGATGGAAAAGAGATAGATGTGCACATTCATGAACCGAAAATATAACCTACTTAGCGCTAAAAGTAAAATCGTTCGCACCGATTTCGCGAAATGCCGTTTAATTAGCCCTTCCGTTGCAGTGAAGTTAGCCGCGAATCTATATCTAAACCACGTTGTAATTAAATCACGAGTTTACACCTTAAAAAACATTTTATACGTATTATAATACGTAATAAGTTATTAATAAATACACGTCAAAATAATCCAATTGAAATTGAACAAAAGCGATAATTTAATCGATACACGTTGGTTAATGCAAAACTATTATGAGCGAATATAATGCTCGCTTAATGTAGCGATTATAGAAACCTTTAGTAACGACAGAGGGTTAACGATGTCACGCGGATATCTGTCTGTAGGGAACGAGAAATATCCGCGTTAGCAGGTAGGGTCCTCTATTGGCCTAATTTAGAGTGTCAGTAGCAGGGGATGGAGTCGTCTGTTGTGGATCGACGGGTTTCGCATCGTCACGCCACCGTGCCAGTTTACCGAACTAAGTTACACCCCCCTGCATCCGGTCAGTTCGCGAAGGACTGGCGAAGACGTTGCTTGTTAGCTCTAGTCGCATTCGGGGAATCGATTATATATCGGACGAAACTGCTTACTCGAATCGCTCGATTCAACTCGATAAATTACCCAAGTTCGCGTTTCTATCGTTACTTCTAATCCCGTATACCCAGTGCTCAATTTTCCTGTTTCGTTCGACGTTTGAATTTGTTTTGATTCGGTGAATTACAAAAAAGCATTACAGGTCTCTAAGTATCCGACGCTTGTAACCTAAAGAAGATTCGAACGCGTAACTTCTCCAGAATCGCCGCCCAGAGGGCCCCCTGTCCCAAAGAAACCGACTTGCGGATGTTTAGATTATCTTCCGCGAGAGTCTATAATGACGTCGATTGCTCGCGAGATTGACGCGACTGGAAACTGTCGTCTGGAGTTTCATGATCGCTATCGCATTTCAATGAGCCGAAGTCTTCCTAAAAATATATGGTGTTCTGGTCCGTTGAGTGACTGCTCGCAGAAACGACATTGCTTCGTCGCGATCTCGTCGTAGAGCTAGCACGTGTCCTTAACGGTCGGCTCGTTCGAATTTCGCGTGAGAGTCGAACGAAAGCAATTACGGAAGGAAGAAAGGATCGCGTGTGCTACAACGCTGGAATCAAAGCTGGGAATCGAGCGCGTCGGATTGTAATTAATAACTACCGGACAAGACGGACGAACCCTGGTATCGTGTGCAGTGAAGTAGCCGTCGGATAGGAATGAACGATTATATCGAACTCGATTATCGAGCGTTTCGGAATCGAATAATACTTGCTGGCTCGCCATTCTTCCCGTATAAACGCGCGATTGCATCGAGAACCGGCATGGACAGGTTAGACATCTTGTTTTAGGGATAACGAGCGCCAAAGTGTTTTCTATTGCGTGATGTATCTGTTGCGTGTCCAGTGTACTAGTGCAGTGTTGTTAAGCGCCGTTATATCCTGCAGCTGTACATACCTATAAATATGTTGCAGTACACACGCGTCGGTTAATAACTAGCCCTAAACGCGATGATAGATCGGCTAATTGTAACGGTGAGATCGTCGCATAATTTGTTACGCTGTGCAGCCAATCGGTACGCGATGACCACTGGAAAAATATTCCGGGATAATTTCGCACATACCGCCAACTTCATGTAGATGGTTCCTGCCTTACGTCACTCGCCGTGATGTAATTAACCGCGGAAGTTAACGAGCAGCGATCATCGGACTGCAGCATTGTAGGGAGCGGCGTGGATCGAAATTCGTTTGGAATGTCGCGGTATTTCCATGCAACGTTGCACCATTTGTTTTCTCGCACGGGTGCCGAATAATAGCGAACGCTGATAGTAAAACGAAGGCGGAATGCTAGAGAGCCGTGTAAAAGAGGCGAGTTTTAATCCGACCTAATGCGAGCCGAGTACAATTAGGAAGGTTACGTATGGGTATATTTGAGATTATAAATGGGATAGAGACGTTGTGTGTTATTTTTATTCGTGTTACTTATTTCATTCGCGATAATTGCTCGGTATGTTTACATGTACCTGTACCGATAATGGGAGCTTAGGTTTATGTAGGGAAGAGGGGTTGTGAGATTATACGCTGTGGCGGGGAATTCGCGCGGTTTGAAATTTTATATTGAGCCGTTTCTTCAAAATAATTTTGATTTTTAGAATGTTTATTTTATTTTAGTAAATGTGGTTATTATATTACTTATTTCGAAGGCACATTTTTTATCATTTAAATTAATTAAAATTTCAGTATTTTGTTTATATACTAAGAATATAGCGAAATGTTCAAAAAATTATGATTTTTTTTAATTCGAATTTCTTTGAATTAATTATGTTTGAATTATTTCGTGTAAAAAAATCGTGTGTAAAAATTGTTATACGACTTCTTTTTCCAAATATTTCTTTACATTCTTCGAAAATATATTTTTGATTATCTACATATTCGGTAAAATTTTAATATTAGGAACTTGGTAAAATTTCTGGAAGAAATAATTTTGATCAGATCCAATTTTGTTTTTAAATATATTTTTAATTATTTCGATGCTTTGTCTATATATCGAAATCTTTGTGAAACTTAATGAGAAATAATTTATCAACGATTCAACTTTTTTTCCAAAATATTTGTTTACATTCCTTGAAATCGTATATTACCATTTAAATTAGCTAAAAATTCGATGTTTCTTTCAAATTTCAAAAAGGAAAAATAATTTTTTCTTTCTTTTAGCATCTATCTTTTTAGATCATTTCACGCACACAAGAGCTATATATATAGAAGTTGTTTTTCCCAGTAGTTTTTCTATTGTTTTTTCAATTGACTTTTCTAGAATCAGTTTATATTCAATGTAACCAGTTCCTATTTGAATTCTCGAAGCTGATCTCCACCATACATGGTGCTCATTCATATTCACCTGCTATCATCTTTATATAAAAAGAAGTTAATCTGCAAATAATTACTTTTAAGTAGTACCACGAAGACCAAAGACGGTACAAAACAAAAGAGAATATTAATACGTTGAATGATAAATACGGAAGATCCATAATAACCGAAAACAATGGGATATACGCAACATCTTTAATGCATTTGTTCTATGCGAATACAAATGCATTATCGGGTGGAATAACGTATGCAAATGGATTAGTAAGCCTTAACCAACAAAGGTGCAACTAACAAAGGTGAAATCAATAGCATTAACGCAGGAATCTCTATAGACAGGAAATCTGTTGAAATGTTAAAGTAGCAAATATAAATATGTATAATGTAGTATAATTGTATAGTTAATTGCTGTTTAGACATAAATTAAAAAATTATATATATATTTATAATTGTTTGTTGTATTTCATTTATATGAGTAAACCAAATTAAATTTCTTTAATCTTTGAAATTTTATTTTCTATTCCTTCTCCTTCTTAACTGATGACAATACTACACTTATTTATCATTTATAGTAAATGATATTTGAATTCTATGTTTACGTTTGCATTTTTTTTTTATTACTTCAATATCAAATTCAATTTTGGGTACATATGTGTATATAAGTACATACCTAAAGAATGTATCTAACAATAAGGTTTAAATGGACATTTTTAGAAGCATACAAACACTGCCAAAATGGAAAATAATTTACATGAACATTCAGTTTTAAAAAATTATATTATTACAGTATTATTTTCTTTTTTTTTATTAATCAAACATTATTGAAAACTTTATTTTACAATGAAAAATAATCTAGCTTTTGTGAGTATAATACAGGAAAAATCTCTATATTTCAAAGTAATTAGAATAAACTGAGTAACTTCAAAGAGAGAATTAAAATTTGAAAGGGGCTGATGAACATAATAATTTCTATTTTCAAAATTTATTAATTGATTATTTATAATTTATAATTTAATAAAAGTTACATGAATATATTGCAATTTCTTTGAATATTGGCGATTATTTATTTGTTTAATTTTTAATTAACATTGACAATTATAAATAATTCCTACTTTTCAGAATTATTCTTAAAAAATTGTTCTCTAGTTTATTAATTTATTCGTTTACTTAGTCGTTAAAACTTGGTACACCGTGTATATTTAATTGAAAAATAAGTTTCCACATTCTTCCACTTTGTAAGAATTTACTTTGGTATTTGTATCGTGTAGAGGACCAGAATGAATCTAACATTTTTATTACCGGTATTAGGATGATGATAAAATAAATGTGGGTTGAAGATAAACCGATTTGCTTTGGTGGTAACAGTTTGAAAGTATCTATGAAAGCCTATGCACACTTGGAAATCAACCCTTAGACGCATACCGTTACATTTCATATAATAAAAAGATTTTCGATAATGACATTAACCGCCAACTGGTGACAAGACATCAAATTAACGCCGTATTTTAGTGATGCATGATAAATTATTGTATTTACACTAAAAAGAAAAAAAAAGAAATCAAATTTCACTTCAATTACTAATAAAAATACACTTTTTGTTTATGCAGTATAATTAATATGATAAAATCACATAGTAAATAACATATAGTAAATATATTACATGTACTATAGCAAAAAAGTATCTCATTAATTGAAGATTCAAAGGATACTAACTTAAAAAGATTAATATATGAAACAAGTTTATTATAACAGAATTTATGTTCTATATTTCTCTATATTAAATAAAAGAATGTAAAATGGTTACAAAATATATAGTATATTGATTACATACACAATTAAATGTTTTGAAATTCAACGTTGCAACTTTTCAACTAGATCATTTTTCAGTCAGAGGCCTCTTCAGCCTGGAATTGAAAACCTATTACCATGAGTCAATTATATAATAGTTAGGTTAGGTTTCATTTTTGCAAATGTAAATATAGCATAATGTATCCTAAATACATACTCACCAGCATTAAAAACAGAAGATTCCTAGTAAATAAATTATTATGTCCAGAGTATTAAGCGTATTATTAGTTATACTAAGCATATGAATGCTATACTTTATTTAGAACTACCAGGATACTAGTTCATTCTCGGCAGGATGTAATCGAAATATGCATATTGGCATATTATGATACTTTAAAATTAAAAAAGTCTATATGCAGTTACAAAATTTGTGCGGACAAGTGTTAAAGTTTATAAAATTACTTTGTAACTTGATAAATTTCTAATAATTTAACTACCAAGCTACAATTTAGTTGGCAGTGATATTTAAAATCTACAATTATATTAGCAAGGTTATGTTTATCAATTCTGTCCTTGCTATTAATTTATATATTTTACAAATATTCCCATAGTTTTGTATAAAATCAATAGAAATGTCCAAAGGTATATAAAAAATATATATTTTAGTGCAAAAATTAATATATTCAAAATAATGACGGAAAATATAAAATTCAATGTTTTATAACATCAGAGGTCAAGTAATGTCACGCGAAATTCTTAGGTCGAGTACTCAAGTGTCCAGCGCATGATGGAATTAGCCACATTTGCAGAAAGTAACGGATATTATCGATATCGATCCGGGATTCATGGAATTCGAGGGATCGAAAGATTCCTGGACAGACGAAGAATCGACGGAGTGACGTTCGTATATCACCGATAAAATTCGTGGAATTTCACGTATCGTGGTGTCCGCGATAATTTTCGCCGCGACGGAAAGCGTGTGTCTAGAGGCTTGGGTTGCCGTTTCGTTTTCATCGTAGACTGACCGCGGCGCGGCGCTGCGAGCGCGGAGCGTCGGAATTCGAGTGGCATTCGAGTTGGAATTCGCGACGGTAGGAAGAAAATGGTGGCGCTTTTCCGTGGCATACTTCCACGGGGGGGGGGGGAAAAAATGCCAGTCGGTCGAGGGGGATTCGATCTTCCGGCGGCCGTGTGCCGGCTCGTTGCAGGTTGCAACGGGGAACCGTTACGCTGGCGAGACGAAGCAAAATGCAGAGGAAACCGCGAAAAAGCTATACGCCGAGGCTGACTTGCAGCCGTGCAACGCTCGTAAAGTCAAGTTTACGGTAGACTGACAACGAGATAAGGACTTTGCACAACAGTTATGCCCGCTATTTCTCGCGTCCCACGAAAGGTTAGGGAAAAATATCGTCGGCGCTTGGCGCGCAAAGAAACGTCTCGATCGACTTCACTGATCGAGTTGCGACGAAAGCGCTTGTTACCATTCACACTGCACACGCTTTCTTATCTCCTCTAAATGCCTATAGATGGCAATAACGTTGCAGGAGTAAGCGGTATGGGCCATTTTAATCGGGGAGTCTTCGAATATACAGGGTGTCCCAGCAACGGTAATATAATTGGATAGTATAATTTTCTACATAAAAAAATAAATCGAAAATGAAGAATAAAGTTTTTTGATTCGAAGTTTCGTTTCCGAGAAAATTGATTTTGAATATTCACCGAGTACGCGTGCTTGGATGGGTCATAAGTATACCAGTGCACTCAGTGAATATCCAAAGTCGATTTTCTCGACAACGAAGCTACGAATCAAAAAATTGTATTCTTTATTTTCGATTTGATTTTTCATGTAGAATCGCCCCCTTCCCATTTGTACTATCCTTGCTATTACACCCTATATATTACATTGCATACGAGACTCGATAGAATTCCTTAATTCGAATTAACGAAGTAAATGTTTACGAATTGTCAATACGTCTTAGATCGTGTGTATCATGTAAAGTGAAATGTTCGTGTATCGTTAACCGTGTGCATAATGTGGCTGAGCACGAAGTGTAACTTTCCTATACCGTATTCAACTCTTTCCTTTGCGCATGCGCTTTTCCTATGGAAATATTTCTTGCGCGAAAGTGCTTTATTAGAATAAAGTCCGCAATGTTTTTACCATTTTCTTTCTTTTTTTTATGCAATTGATTTTTAACAGCGAATAAGGCGTGATAAATTATGATATAAAAAATTCGAAATTTTCTTTCTGAAATTTAACACTTAGGTTAAGGTAACGGGGTATAGTACGCGGAGCATCTATGCGAGACAATTACGCGAGGGAGCAATTAAAATTCCCGTATAAAGCGTGCAGAGATGTATCGAGTTGTTGGAAATCGAGATAACAGTTCTAATGTGTGTGGCCGCACGATTAAGATCCGAGTTGAACGTACCAAATAATACTATTAGTAACATCTAATATTCGACGATTAACTTTTACGAGAAAAAGTGCAATTAAAATTTATGTCACGTTAGGATTAAACGACTTGAGGGCAATTAGACCGATCGTTTCAGTAAAATGAATATGGTAATCCATTTTCCCGACGGAAAAATCGTTTTTCTGCACGCTAAGCGGTTGAAGGTTCTCAACTTACCCCAGCGCACAAAAGAACGTGGAACGGAAGAACGTCTCCCGACTCTCCCGCTAGATCACACGAGTCATTAAGCGCGGTCATTACGGCCGTCGAGGAAACCTCGTCCTCTTGTAAGGATAGATTCAATTATCGACCGTTTAATCCCCCGACTCTGTCGCCCCCTTCCCCCTCTCCGCGCCGCAACCACGATCGTACACAACGGAATGAATTTGGCTTCGTGGCAAAAAACTTCGTCCGGAGTCATTAGCGATTAATTGTACCCTGGTTCGCTTCTTATTTCGAGGCTCGACAAATTAATAAGACGACCCGGTAATTACTGCGAACTCCACGAATCTGCATTCCACGCGATTATGAACGTCTCGGAGGTTCAACGGCTTTCTCTTTTATCGACGCTTTCCACGCCATTCTTTTCCGCTATTTTCAATTTTTCTCTTCTTTTATTCTTAGTTACTTCGTTCCACGAATATTCACCAACTATCTATCCTACGTGATATAATTGATATCTACTAGGTTAGTTTAATTATCTGTTAGGTTAGTTTAATTATATAATAACGTAAATGTAAATAACGTGACTTTGTCGTTTAATTTATTTATTTGATAAAATGAACGGTACTATAGTTTTTCACCCATGAAACTATAACTCACAACGTTACGGTCGAAACAAATACGAGCGAACGAAAATGTCAGAAGACGAAATGTTATTGTTCGTCGCGATGAGCGCGACGGATAGAAACTGTTCGACGTACTATAGCCTAGACGTACTGGTATATACGAAACGCACGAGAGCGCAGTAAAAATAGTCGCGCAGTAAGATTAAAAACTGCCAGAAGATGGCGCGAGAAACGCGCGGTTAGCGTCACTGCGAACATGGCGTTCGTGAGCGTAGCATACCGCGATGCTCGTGCTCTACCGTTTTACACGTCCGTTACGTTATACCGTACACACGCGTGTCGTGTACGTATACAACCACGTGGAAAATATCGGAGGTATCGTTATGCCTGATGAATATTTTAACGTTAAACCGGTACAGCGTAACTTTGTCGACTACCGAACTCTGACGTGTCCAACTACCGCTTATTAATCCGGTGTGCCATTTATTCTAAACTTGTGTGCTAACAGGAAGGATTTTATCGCAAGACCAATATGTGCTCGGAATGTGCGGCAACGTGTTCGTATTAATATTTTTGACGTGTTACATTCCCGATAAGAGAACGGATCAGAAGAATTTTAAATCGATCTTTGACCTCTAAAAATGTGTCTTGTTAAACTTTAAACTATTTTAACACTCATATACGATACTCGTTAATTCGGAATCGAATATCCTTGTCTTTTTTACTCGGTGTGAACGTACCACGCGAAGCTCAGAAACGATGCGTCCGTCGGCAATTCGCGACTCGCGTGGCGTTTAGACCGCGATTGTTATATCGTACGATAGAACTCGAAATGTTATTTCAACGTAATTGAAATAAACGTAGGCGTAGCTTGTTCCTCAAGTTGAGTGGGTTAACGAGACTCGCAGTGGCGAACGGGAGGGAAGGGTAAATAAGAAAAGAGGTTACCGTTCGACTGCTTCGCAACAGATACACTTTTTTTTTCCATTGCGTGCAAACCTTTCGATCTTTCTTCGCCTATACACGCGCATGCGCCACTTTTCACAGTGCGCGTGTGCAGCGACGCGCGTGTGAGTTCAAGTTCTACCAGTTTTCTTCAAAAGAGAATACCAAAGTCACGGAACTCTTAAGTCTTTTTCCTCTGGCTAGGAGGTGGAAAAAAGTGCAATATATTGTAGGGTGAAAATCACTGGACTGGCGATGCTCTCGGGTGCCGCGAGACATAATTTGTGCAGCTGCGGCGACGACCGTCCTTTAATCTAATGCTTCTGCGATCGATTAATGATTGGGAAAATGATCGTGTCTGGTAGCTCGTATACGCGCGATGCATCGGTGCATTATGCATTAACGACACGGACGCACGAACAGATATACAGGCCGTAGCACCGCGGGACGTCGTATTACGCATTTTTCTCGATTACACGATGAAGCCGTTTGCCATCGACCTCGTACGCGTTAATTTATTCCGCTGGAGCCCCTCGCCGGTGATAACAATTTTCATCTACCCCTCGTATCCTTCCTATCCGGCGACCGCCTCGACGTAAATTGAAATTGCAAGCGTTGCCAGTTTTTCCTTTACGCGCATGCGCTTTACGCGCCTACATTGTCTCGCAGGGGATCGTCTTTCGTTTTGACGTCCACCGTGATACGCTTCCTTGTGCATAAGCGTAGGGTATTAGTTTTTATGCTGTTGAAAAATCGCCATTAAGGCGGGTTCCTATGTTCGGTTGTTAATTTATATATTTGTTTTGCCATGTATTTTCTGCCCTTGCGTCTGAAATAATTGCGAATTATTAATGAGATCTTCGGTGTTTATAGGTTATGGAAGATGTATTGATCGAAGTGTAATTTATCGGGTTCAGTGCACCTCAGTGGTGGAGAACAAGGTCGTTTGTGCAGGGTACTTTAGGATAAGTCAACTTACTGCAATTATTTACAGCTCCCGTGAGGTTTTTGTAGCAGTGCCAAAACCAATTTCAGACGACTATGAGAGATGTCTGTTATTTATGAAAATTGGTATTAGGCAGATAAGCAGGCTCATTTATTTGATTCATCCATGTTCCTGTGCTTGAAGTATCTCGACTTACTGTAGCGTGGAATAATAATTTACGATAATGTAGGTTCACTAAAATTTAAATATAATAAAATGTATTAATAATAATGATAATATACGTTCATTAAAAGTAAAAAATTAAAGATTTCGTGAATAAATATTGTATATAATTTGCAAAATCTCAGCTATGGGAATCATGCCTTATTGCTATGTCTTGGAACATAAGTAATGATAATTTTCCATTAGATATGACTCTGTTTCAAATTTAAAAATGGCTCCACTATTTTTGAGACATTTTATTCATTTTTTGGAAAATTTTGAATTTTTAGTTACATATGTAGTTTAAAATCATGTAAATTCCATTTCTTTTGTCTTGTCTTGAAAATGGAAATGGATGTTTCTTTAGGTACTCTTTTTCTTTTAGGTATCCGTTAAAGTACAATGAACCAATTTGTTCCGCTTTTTGGATTCTTTTACAATCTATAAGTGATGAGAAATTTTGATGCTCCGTATATCTAAGTTATCGCACCATCTTATATGCTTTGGCTTACCAAATAAAATATTTTTGGAAAATTATATTTTCTAATTTAGGTTTATCAACTATAAAGCTGGTTATATTTTCTTCAAACGTTGTATTTATATGGTAGAAATGGGAATTTGATATGTATGTATCAAATTAGTGTCTCAGGTGATAGATATGAGATAAAAGTATCTCAAATTATTTTTATTTCTATAAATATTTATTTAATAAAATTTTATATATATAATAAATTGAGATATTTGTATAATCTCATTTTTCTCATAAAAAATAGGTTATAATTAAAATTGATCATGATCAAATCATGAGTTGCTTCTGTCGTGCTTTATTTAATTAATTATAATTATTATTAATCTATGTCAAATTTAAGATAATATAACAGTGTTCTTACTACTCAAAAAAATATTATCAACCTTATAGCAGAAAATCTTTAAACTCCCACTCTTCTTTAGTCAAAAAATCGTCGAGTGCAAAGGGTTAATTTTATTTCTCTAAAAAGCAAGCACTTGAATTTCATTTTATACTTAAAATTTTTAATGAATATATAGTAAACGTTATATAACAAATAGTGAGAAGCATTGCATAATTTTGAAATTTCCAAATTTTTAAAGCAAATCTTTTCATATTTCATCCTTACTTGTACAGAAGAAAGTAATTTTGAGAATTTATAATAGAATGGAAATAGAGGGAGAAGAGTAAAAAATCGCATAATTTTAGTGCTACAACAAATTGTAGCAGAAAATTATGTTTAACATTGCAGCAATTTATTGATAATTGTTAATTCCTTTACTTATTTGACTCCTTATCGTATTTATATGCAAATAAAAATATGTAAGAAGGTATGGAGCAAAAAGAAACGATATTAATTATGGTTCATTAGTCGTTACAAAGATATTAATCTATGTAATGGAAAACAGAGCAGCTCAAAGAGGGCGTAACGTAGAGATACATTCAATAAACCGAGCAATCTGTAACGGTCAGGCGATATAATCGGTATTATCTTGCTAAAAGGTGTCTATAAATCCATATAAAAGTTAAATCGTTTTACTTCGAACGTTCTTGCGGCTTGTCGTAGAAAATATAGGGATAAAATCAAACGCACGATATTTGAAAAATGATGAATGACTTTCATTCAACAAATCTAGAAAAATTTAATATCGAGTTACGTGTATATACATACTTGATAAGCACGTGATACATGTCGATGATTCCAGAGGAAAAATTATATTTTACAATCACGATACGATTATACAACAGCTTTTCAAATTCAAACCTCCGTTATTTATATAAACTTCGGGAAGTTATATGTACGTGACGCAGTTCATCTAAATCCCCAATTGTTATCTAATGTTCATATAAACATTCGTCCTACGAATCTTATAAACTAAAATTCACACAGGATTTATATCCTAGATTGATTTTTATGTGTAACTAAATCTATCTTTTCAACAATAATTTTATAAAAATAATGTAAATTAAAATAAAGAAAGATGAAAATATAAATTATCGAAATAGTGATCATAATCACTATTTTCTGTTTATGGTTTCATACTATAGTTAAATTTTATTTATACTTAAATTGTAATATTATATAAAAATAATGTAAATTAAAATAAAAAAGGATAAAAATATAAATTATGGAAATAGTGATCATAATCACTATTTTCTGTTTAAGATTTTATACTATAGTTAAATTTTATTTATATTTAAATCATGTTATTAAAATTTAATACCGAAATTAAATTTTATGCTTACTATATTAACCCCAAAATCAGTTTCTCAATGTTTCTTCGTGTGTTCAATCCATGTACATTATCACTCAAAAGTTTGGTACCACTCCATAATATTCGCAATTTATGACAGAAAATGAAATAAATTAGTGTTCTTTACTTCTTTCCTCTGGAAGATTTTTTTATCGGTTTATTATATCTGTCATATCTATCTATTAGCCTTAAGTGGATTCAAAGATAAGATTTTGCAATGATTTATGTACAAAATTATTTGAATGCATCTTAAGGACCATAATACTTTATCTCTCCATCAAATAATTAATTAATCATCACGTATTAACAATTTTTAGTAACATATATTTATATATAAAAACACAATTAACCTAATCTAAGTATAGTATTAAGATTCCAGCCACTTTTTCGTAGTTAAATACACTAACTCGAAAGATTCAAATTTTAGGTTAAAAAATCCAAATTTCCCTCTTACTAAATAAGTAAGGTCCCAAACTTTTGAGTGCTAGTGTACTCACCATTGAGTCACTTAAACGTATCAAAGAGACCAAGAAGACCCCCTGCTTACAAACCGTTATGACACTCATAACCCTTTTACTCGTGTTACCATCTTTACTAATTACCCTTACTTAAAGCTGACTCCTCTCTCAATCTGTATTCCCAACCAGGAATAACACAATAAAATATCTACACGCCGCAACATTGTCGTGATCAATCGAGCATTTTCCAGGAACGGCGATAGCTCCATCTGCTATTAAAATGGGTAGAAAACACGCGTAGAATCTGGTAAAATAAAGAAATTATAAGAAAAATGTCGCAATAATCTGACGCGAGTTATTCGTACGATACGAAGCAGGCTACAAATGTTCCGGATTGTTGGCCCCGACAAAAGATAAGTGACCGGTACACGTACGGAAGTAGCCTGAAAGGACAAACTGCGGGGTGTATCTACCGCGTGTATCGTAAGTCTTCCACGTATCTTCCAAGCATCTTTTTGCTTTGGACGGTGGGTCGTGTATCACTGGATCATGATTCAGCGATGACTAACAGGCAGTAAGCTAGGGATCGTTATGCGAAGATGCCGGTGCTGCCGCTGTTAGCAGCGCTGCGTATCGCGTATAGTTAGTTGGGTCGTTAGGCCGGCCGATTAGACGTTAGTTAGTCCCGCCTTTAAAGACGTACACGTATACACGCGCATGCGCGGCTGCGGCACGACTGCGTGCGCAAGACTGTGTGCGCAAGGCTGTATGCGCACGGCCACGCGCACGTGTACCGCGTGCAGCAGTGTGTCGCTGCATCTCCGGGATGGAAATCGAAAGCATCCTCGGGGAAATTAAAATCGGGATTCTTATCGGGCCTGAGTCGTATGCCCGCGGAAAATGTTCCCACGGCTTTCAAAGAACGTTAATCCTGAATTTTCATCGGTTAACCGCCGCGCAGCTCTGGCGTGCCGCTGCTGAATGCCATCAACCTCTTCCTGTATATCTTTTATGTTACCCCATGAAATCCAAATTAGCTTGGAGAAAATTGATGCTGGAATTCGCCCCGACACAGATACTGGCAGCACGCTGCCGGCATTTCGTAATGGGTAAAATAGAATTTTCAAACGGATTGAAATCCGCTGCCCGTAACTGGTAGGAACTCGCGGCTCACACCGCGGAACGAACGAAAAGTATCCGCTATTTTATGGAACGATGACGTGCTGCCATCTTCCTGCTTCTCGCTCGCGTTACGCGTCCGAACGATTTCGTGCGATGCGCGAGGTGTGATATTATACCAACTGCGCAACATTCTTAATTGTATACTCCTGGTCATTCCGGCCCGGGTGTAGCTTTCAGTCAATTTTTAACTTTCTTTTTAACTAAGCGATCCTTAAATTCCATTGAATTTAAACGTAATTAACGCACGAATTTAATTGATTAACACGTGAGTCTAAAATATGCCTCGGTTAATATAATTTAATTATTTTAGGAAGATGATAATCGAGCAGTTTGTTATTTTACCCGATTCACACGTACGTTCCGGAGAAAATGTAACATAACCTATAAGGAGAAAGGTCGAAAGTATTTTTCGAACATTTTACTGGCTTTTGACTTTTGTTTGTTGTCTACGATATTTGTTACCGTAAGTTTTCACAGTCTTTTTTTCTCTCTCTATTTTTTAGAAAGTTTTCTTTTCATAATCAGACGAGAATAAATGAATCTTATTTCGAAAGCTTAACGAATTTTTTCCTTGAATTTTTATGCGAACATTTTATGACTTAAGAATTGATGCTATCTTTTTTTTTTGGTTTCAGTATAAATTGAGGAAATCGTTAAGGATTTCACCCGATAGTTTGCAATGGTCTAAATATATCAAGTACTATTATTCGTAATTACATACTTTTTGTCGATTAATTCGTAGAAATTGGCGTTTTAAAGTAAGCATGAAAATATATTTTTCGTACTTATCGAACAGTACATTTTCCTCGAATTTACATTTTGAAACGTAATTACATTCGGTGTTTATCTTCTAGCGTCATAACAAGAAAAAATGTCGCGTTTAAAATTTATGGAACCGTCTCGACATTTTTCAAGTACGAATAAGATAAAAACCAGTTCTTTCCACATAAAATTGCAAAGTAACGTAACGCTTGAAGAACAAAAACGAAAAAAAGAATTTTTTTTCTACTTCCTGATTTTAAATAGGATGTATTTTATTTTAATTTATTGTCTTCATAAAGATTCAAATATTATTGCAACTGTAGTTTCTTTCAAAGGAAGTTATCCAATTATTTCAGGATTTATGTGATTATTAGGTGGTGATTCCAGGTTTTTAATATTTATCTCAATACTTAAAATTTCCACAAGATGAAATGCTCGACTTACTAAAGTTGTACGAACTTTGATTCATACATATTCCCTGATCACTTTTATTCATGAAAACAAATTTCAAATGCAGAGATAGTTGCTTCAACCGTTATTTTTTTTTACTCGAGCTTGTAAAATGATATTATTTGAAATGGTTAATAATTCAAAGGAATAGCCACTTGGTTTGATTTTAAATTTCATTTCAATTAAGAGATTGAAATTGCTTTGAAGTGCTATATTTTGTTTAAATTTCAAATTAAGCCTGCCAAGCTCTACTAGCAATGAACTCTTGCACTCATTAATTTATAATTTCCTTCGGAAACTTTCAAGCATTCCGTACAATACACAGGCACAATTTTTTAAAATTAATGTTACATACAAGTACATTAATTTAAACTCGTTATTTTTCTTTCATAAAGTAGACTACTATTGTTATGAGGTAAAAGTATTAATATTTATCTTTATTTTGTTCATTTCATATTTATAACTCTGTTAATATAAAATTTATGACAAATACAGAAAAATAAATTAATTAATTGAAATGATTTAAAATTAAATAGCCAACAAAATAATGACTGTTTTGTTTATCTGTGCAAGTTATTTACAAAATACGGGATTTCATGAAAAATTATAATAGACAATAAAAATCAAATGTATTCTGAGAATTCAGAAAGTTATTATTACATAAAATTATTTTTATACGAAAGCAGGTGTTCCATTTATAGGTTAGGTATGTCAAAATACGTTATCTATTGTGTCTTCTAATATAACTAAATTATTATGATGAACTGTTACAGAAACAAATTAAAACACTGACCATAAATGTGATATTAAAAACGCCTGTTTTTCAGAAAGAGAAAAGTAGGGTTATGTTACTGTATTACAGCGCCATGATACATGCTACTCTTCATATTTGATATATAGTAAGTGGCAATTTCTTTGGTATATTCTTCACAAATTATATTTTTGAATTTCTACTTATTTTTATGGATAAAATATGTTCAAAAAATATTTCTAAAGGTGCAATAGAAATCTGCATGTAGGTCCACAACTTCATAACCTGTAAAATTATAAGAAAAGGTTGAGAAGCTATAACTTTGGACAAAATTAATATTGATTCTTAGTAAGTTCTAATTAGTAAGTAAATTATTACCAAATTATTATTTACCGAGTTAATAATAATTATGTATATAGTTTAATAATTAATATTTATAGTTTCTCTTTATCATACTACTTCTATTAGTATGGTCCGTGTGTATATCACTATATCCAGAATCAACAATTTTAGTGTTTAAAAGAACAAGATATACCATTTATGAAAAGTGACAAGAAGGTCACACCGGACATCTAGATATTTGCAACCTAATTATAGTCATCACCTTTTGCACTCACTTGATGATAAACCATCGCTGTGCTATTTTCCATTTTTTTTTTTTTTTTTTTTTTTTTTTTTT
>NW_016910450.1:282298-293456 GCF_001483705.2 Eufriesea mexicana
TTTTTTTTTTTTTTTTTTTTGAAGACAGAAATAAAAACATGTTTCGGGCCAATTGTAAAGGATAAATATCAAGTGATTTTTTGCGATCCATCTGGTTCTTTTCCTTGACCTTATCGTGCATCTCGCACCTTCCGGCTGATCTTGCTAACGGAATCGATCGGCAAAACTTTTTACGATCTCTATATGATTTGCATGAAGAATCCTTAACAAGGACAGAGAGAAAGAAAGAAAGAGAGGGGGAATGATAGATATTTAGCGGCTTGGAGCAAAAGAGGGAGAAAGAAGTGTGTAATAACTGCCCAGGAGCGTAGCAAGTACGGTGAAACAAAGAAAAGGAAAATGGTGGGAAGAATGGATCGATCGAAGATTAATACCGAAGAGAAGGGTCGAATTACGGTCGATAAGGGAAAGGAGGTATCGATTGTTATGCTGGTAGATGTTCACGAATGCCGTGCAAGAATCGTGTTGAATCATTAATACCTGGAATGCATCTGTAAGGCTCTCAGGTTCATGAGGATGATTGTACAACGCATCATATTCTTTTACTATTTTCCAACGCAAGAAATTGTAACACAAGTGGAACACGAATGTCGATATTCCCAACTTAAAAAATTGCAACATTGAATCTATTGAAGAAGTTTAATAGAACGTAATGGTCTAATAATTTCTCATCTGTATGATGTTCAAGATCTGTGTTTGTACTCTTGCTTGTACAAATATACCAATATATGTTAGGTATTCCAAATTCTATCTAGGTGACTTTAAAATTCTATTGTTATTAGAAAAAATTCTAGCTGTTACTGACTTGTTATATTTTTAGACATGCCTTTATATATAAAACAGTAGAGCAACGGAAGTCAGGGTCTTTAGTCACTGGAAACAGTACACTGTCTATAAGTAGAGAAACCTTGAAAATTCAGGGACGTCTTTTGTTACCTCTGTTTACACTCTAGTCTATCCTCAGGTTCAGATAAATTGCATGTCCCCGTGTTAGTCAGTGATTAAAAGGAGCTTCTGGTCTACGAGGCTATAAGTAAATAACTTTTAAAATCTTTTTTAGAACAAAATAGATAATATAATAATTTATGGTTTTTATTTTACCATTTTTCGAATACAATTTCTTATTCAATCTAGATATTGAGATTCACATTAGTGATCATATGTCTGTTGCTGTTGACCAAAAGTTAAACACATCTCTCAATGCAGTAGGATTCTGTTGAGCTAGGATTCTTTGAACCTGGTGGGATCGAACACTTCATAGAATTAGAGTTCACTGATTCAGATAAGTAGATTCAGTTGGCAGGAGTACAGTTAAAGATATATATATATATATCTCCCAAAGGAACTCCTAAAGGAACAGATAAATTTTTCAATCTTTGTCTTTTTCTAATTACTGATTAAAATCTTCCAAATTCAAATCAATTTCCAATTTCAATACTTTTTAACCTTCATTGGATAACATTTTTACTTTATTTTTATACTGATCCTGTTATTCAACATTACAAAATGATGAGGTGCTATAAGACTATGTATCTGCTGTTATGTTTGGTAGTATATACCTCTTCAGCTAATATTTAACAGGTCCCCAAAACTGTTCCTCTGATTGGTCTCTGGACCTACAGTTTCACATGATGGTATCTAAAATATAAATAAAGTTCTGCTACCATAAAATAAGACATTTAATAGTCATTAAATATGTAGGCACCCAAAATCAGCAAGCGTCTCTAAGTTTTTGGGAGGTTGTTATCCCACACAACATTTCTTGTGCACCATACAAGAAAATTGGAGTTCAAAGACTTCGAGGCTTCAGGTCACCTTCTGGGCTTCCTAATCGGTGTAGTTGAAGACGATATTCTCAGAGAAAATCCATCGGCGTGTAGAAGTCCTCCTCGCATTTCCACCAACGCACGCCCACAACTAACCAGATTTCTTGGGCTCTTGTTTAGAACGCTGTAAAAACCATTCACGCGATCGTCACGGTTTTATAAGAAATTTTTTATTCACGCTCTGCGGACTTTCTAATGCGGCCTGCCTTTTCCACTGCCAGCGAAAACGTTAGACAATCGTGACTGATATTTAAATTAAACGGAACGAAGAACGACCTTCGTGAAAACATCATTTGCATTTGCAGAAAGTAGAAAATGGTGTCTAGAAAGGAATAGATACTAATTAATTGGGAAGCAGTGAATATTTATAGTTCCGCCTCTATGTGTAATAAAATATTTGACTACTATAGAAAGAGGTGTAACTCACGCTGTAAATATCATTCGACAATGTAAATTAACGCAGCTCGTTGAATTAAAATATTATTTTCGTTCGTTAAGATTTTATAGCAGTGAAAGAGAAAAGTACATGTAATTCACATATCTTAACATTGGAACTACTTGTTTGTAATGTGTACTTAAATATAAAATACATAGATAAATAAATATATAATAATTATATTATTATCTGAATAAAAATAAATATTAGCTTTGCCAAAAAACGTCATATGTTTTCAGTAAATGCAAAAATAATTCTGAATCCAGTTACTTTTGTAGCCCTTACCCCTTTGGTAGCTCTAATCTTAAATCAAGAAAGTTTTTCAACATGTAGTAGGTAAACAAAGTATTTGCTGCATATAGAGTTCATTATACTCTACATGCATACAAACTTTCATTATCAGAATTTTCTTGTAATCTAGTGTGCATTTACTTTTCTTACCCACTGTATGTTATGTAAAATATATCTTATACAATATACCAGAAAGGAGAGAGGAAATGAGGTTGCATAAAGCCAGTAGAAATTAAACAAAATTGAGTAGAAATTAAAATTTTTGTGCACACACTTTCCATTCCCTGTTGTTATAAATTTATTTCTAAATTCTTCCAAGTCAGTATGGTCAATGACTCTCTTGAATAACTCCTAACCTAAAAATGAAAATAAAGAAAGTTTTTCCTGCATTATTATTTCAATACCTGTATAAATACCATTATAGTGAATCACATTCTTGAATTATAAAATGGCTTCTTTCACTGTGATGATCCTTGTCAGGTGAAATCAACCCTTTAGATTTCAAACCGGCTGTGAAAGAGCACGGAAGGAAGCACGTTGAATACAGAGTGGTTTGGGGTTAGGCGACAAAACTTTTAATGATACCTTCCTGTCAGGTGTGAAAACGTGAAACACACGAAAGAAGGGGACTCTGTTACAGGTGCGCGCGCAACCGGAAAAAGATTAAGAGAGTTTAGTCACGAGCTTGCATCTCATGCGTTTTCTAATGCATTTTCCTGTCTCCTGTTGCATTCTGCATCAGCCTATAGAAATCACCAAAAAACATGCATTCGCTAGTAGAGAAACTTGCATCGTTAACGAAAAGAAAGCAACCTCTTTTGTTTCAAAATCGCCTTCCATTTTCTTGTGATAATAACACTATTTTATTTGTCAGCTTTATTCACTCGTGACAATGATCTCATACAATGCAATATTCTCACTAATGAAGCCTGATGCCATTCTTCTCTTTTCCCTTTTATAATCTTGATATCTTCCGTCTTAGGACTTTGGTGCTCATTAAAATATTGTGCATACAAAATTCTATTTGGCGTGAATGATAAATGATTATCCCTAAAATCATTACCTTCTTGTGGTATCAACTGATACTCATCCATTGTGTATGGAATTTTAAATACATGTTAATTATATTAACCTTTGAAAATTCTGTATAGGATGATTCAATTATTCTTCATACTGCAGTTAACGTTTCAATAAAAATGGTCAGTTGATTCTAGAATTACTGGAAAAAATAAATATCACTTAGTAAAAGAGTATTATATATATAATATTAAGTATAGAAACGTGTATATGAAGAGAAAATAATAGGTATCTTAACTGGAACAATATTTCCAAAACTTGGGTATTAAATAATTGCAAAATGTCACAGTTAATAGAGAAAGTGAACCTAAAAATAAAAATAGAAATAAAAGTTTTCGATATTTTGTTCCATTAAGTATATATTTCCGGTTTTGAAAATTTATAGCCGGTGTTCAATGGAATTACCGAGGTCTCAAACCTACGGATCAAAGTTCTGCGGCAACCTAACCTTTCTTTCGCGCGGGAGTCGCGAATTTAACCAATCTCTCGGTGTCAGGCGGCACAGCACACGGCGGAGTCCTTTGAACGGGCTCCGTATTAATATCAATAAAGGCTGATGCGCCCGCGCGCTAGGAGACGTCTACGCGCAGCGGAGGCCTTAGGAGTAAACGCCTGCGAAGAATGCTGCACGGATTGGCACACAATTGCACGGCGATAAATGGAATAAACGGTGTAGTTGCGTGACACACTTGACAGTTCTTGTCCAGTACTTTTCGTTACGGAACACTGGCCGCGTCCACCTGTTCCTGCTATCACGTGGCGAGTTCAAGGGTAGGATGAAACGCCCAAACGAATTTCATCTTCTTCCACTAACCATTAGAGACAACGACGCCCCACTGAAATTTCAGCCGCGTGAAATCTGCAATCCTCGTGCTCCACATTGAGACCCGAACGTGTGAGTATCTTCGGTTCGAAGGAAAATTGTTTTCGATCGAAATAGAGAACACGTTATTGGCCGTAAATTTGTTTTTTGATATTCTATACCTGGTCCGTTTCGAGGAAAAATTATTTTCGCGCAGCGCGTATAGATGTGTGTGTGTCGCTCGTAAATTTGTTTTTTTGGTGTTTCATGTCTGCTCTCTCTCGAAGAGAGATTATTTTTGGTCGTACAGGATATATAAATATCGCTTGTCAATTTCTTTCCTGATGTTATGCATTAAATATTCCAATTCGGTGGTGTAAAGTTTATTACATAAATTTTCGATATACACTATATATTACATTATTTAATATATGTTTTAGATGAAGTTTAAGAAAAAGATAGCAATATTTACACTAACTTTTAATCACCCTTGTTAGAACGTGAAACACTCTGGATATGATATTTTTAGCATTCTTCCAACTGTTAGGTTATTTCATAAATACCGTGCGTTGCTCAGGCGTCCCGCGAAATGGCACAGGGGCAAAAGTAACCCGATAGCACTGCCTAATTCCCCCCCTCGATGTCTTCGCAGAGCGCTGACCTTGACTGACGTTTCGACCAATGAGAAAAACACGTGAGCCCTATTTATTACGACTGTATTGGCTGGGCTATCGAAATATAACCAATACGATCCATATTCCCACCACGCGTCGTCTGACCATATAGAACAGTATTGCCCTTCCAATTCCAACGGCTCACAATATTGTTTCTGTAACCGCCCTGAGAAGTGTACTCTAGAAAATCTTTTTCCGATTCGCACTACTTTCAGTGGACTGAGAGTTAGTGCAAAAAGCATCGAGTGTGATAAGGATATTTATTTCGATTTATTGACTAAGGTAAAATATGTGACGTGATATGTATTTATTTTAGTTATATAGGATATTCTACAATTCACACAGGATTTGAGTCTTGCGTCATTTATGTGGTAAAGTGTTTCGAACGAGAAAGAAAAGATAGCGTGATAGCTGACAGTTCAGGGTTATTAAAAATGGAGCGTCACACGAAAGAAGCAATATTTATAATTTTTGATTGAAAACCTGTATTTTCTGTCAAAATTACTTCTTGCGTGAACTCTTTTTTTCTTCTTATTTTTATTTGTTTGAATATTACATGTATAGTAAAATATATATGATATGCTTTCGTATGTGTATTTTAATAACAAAGGTTCTTTAGGTTATATTTTTTGTGCGGAGTTTAAAATGGCGTGTTAGTTAGTGATGTGTTAGTAAGTTTGTGTAAATTTTAAAAAGACAATATAACTGTAGGTGTCATAAGAAATATTTCTGAATGTTTTTCAAACAAATGCCAAATGTGAGAAAATGTTAATGGTGGCTTTTAAAATTTCAAAATGGTAATGTGTATTTAGTTGAATGATAAAGCAAAGTCAGAATGGTCATCAATTTAATGATGGTTTAAAAATCATTGGACAAGGAATAACAGAAACATTAAACTCTACCAAGAATATTTTGAAAAATGTTGATATTAAGAAATTGGATCTATAGTTTGTTTAATTTGCAATATCAGGAATAAAACCATTGATTTTTTGTTGGAATCATAATTGAGGATGAAGATTGAATCTTGAAGGAAGTAATTACTACACATTTATTGTGAGAAAATATCATTTTATATTTAGGTTACACAAAGAATCCTTCATTGCAAGTTTTCGAAACAAACTTAAACCGTTATGGTTGCAGTAAATTTATTAAGTTTGCAGCAAACAATTAAATTACAGCTTTGATGTATAAACTATTAAGATTGGAAAACTGCAAAGAAGTTTTTTTCCATACAACTTTTTTCAACTGTTCAAAGTGAACATTCTGCATATTCACTTTTTAAACATGCAGACCATTTAAGATTAACATCAAATTAACCTTTAATTTACAACACAAGATGTTTTTGAAAAACAAAATTAATAGTTATATGAATAAATAGTTATATGATAGTATAGTGACTTGTAAACAATGATGCAGGTATAAAGTATGAATACTATTCAAATGTTCTATAAACAGTATTATTTATACTATTAAAATATTTTGCAAGTATTATTAAATAAATATTTCTTTTAAAACTAGATACAGGTATCAAATATAAATAGTATTCAAATGTCTTATAAACAGTATTAATTATACTATTAAAATATTTTGTAAGTATTATTAAATAAATATTTCTTTCAAAACTAAACATAATGATTCAATAAAATCATCTTACTTCACTCAACTCTTTTTCTAGATACAGAAAACTATGAAAATTGGAATTTTAAAAATAGCACAATAGTAAGTACACGTTTACTTCCCTTCTTATTTCAACTTATGTCATCTTTTTGTACCAATTTCTTTATCAAATATGTTGTTAAAAATTATTGAAAAAATCAATTTGTTAGTGGACAATAGTAATTAATTAAGGAGGATTACAGAAGTATGGGGAATTATAGAGAAAGGTCAATCATTTCATGTTTGATGCGTCGTCCTCGTTAAGGAAAAAATCGACAAACTAGTTTACAAAGTGTGTTCGTTGAGTTTCGACGACCTCGTCCGTCGATGTCTTGGTCACCTTGCCAAGGTACGGAATACAGGGAGAAGAAAGAAATTCTGCAGGAAATGAACTTGGCTGTTCGTTCGAGGTCGAGAAGTTCCTATGTATCACGCTCTCCATGTAACTTTTCAAACGTGGATTATTGCAGACGATTTTCTTCAGTGACTCGAACGTGATTTACTTCATGGAAATATCTCTCGAATGCTATTTTTAAAGTAGAAACTACTTACAACGTCTATGAAAAACCGATCAATGTCACTAAAGCCGCGTTTGCATTGAGCAACTTTTGGTCGAGCGTCCGAGTTGATCGACCTCAAGCCCATCACAGTCGCCTGTCTTAAGCCGCGTTTGCACTGGGCGACTTGTTATCGATCACCGTGAAGTCTTAGTTGTTAAGATTTGTTAAGATTGTTGTTAAGTTGTTAAGATTGTTGTCAAGTTGTTAAGATACCAGTCCTCAATGACTAACAAATAATTTCAAAAATGTGTCACATATTCTATTTAATCACGTGTGTTGTAAATATTCTAACCTTTCAAAACCGCATAAATAATTAATATGAATTTTATTAATAAAACTACAGTATCAGATGAAGATACTATGATATGTAAATTCGAAGAAAATTATAATTTGTTTGAAAAGAAGATAAAAATATGTATGTGAGTTTACATATTTCGAAGTACTGCTATTTCGATATTTCTTATCGTTCAAGATGGCGCCACTGATTTAATTTCCCGCCAAGTATGATTTTACGATGTGTGCGGAATCGATCATAATTCCTGTGGTTAAATTAGCCGATAAAATGTAGACAGATAGATAGCTTTTGGTCGAATAATTAGAATTCTTCCCACTCGATTGACGTTGCATTTGCATATGCGACTGGGCAGTAAACAACTTGAGATTAGTGGACAAAAAGCTGTTTAATGCAAATGCGGCTTAAACACTATAAATCGAGTTGGAATTACTTTTAATCGTTCGATTAGAAGTTTCTTCGTCTATTTTCGAATGGAGACGCGATGCATTGCGTTGCAACTGATCACATAAACACTGCGAGATAGATGGCGCGCTGTTGAAAGAGCAAACGCGGTGCTTTATGTAGTACATTAGCTAATTTGGACGACGAGAATATCGAACGAGTCTCTATGCAACGGTTCTCAATTTTTTCCCCCGTGCATGGCCCAAGTAATACGTAATCAAGTCACGTACATCGCGTACCCACTTTGCAGATAGTGTCTCTTAGTTGTGGCGTACTCTACTGTACATAATTTTTAAATTCGATATACTTCGGTTCATCTACTACCTGCAAATATTTTATACGATACTACGAGTTGAGGATCGTTCCTTTAGTGTAAACCTTTTAGTTAACCGACTCGTGATCAATCAACTCAGACGATCAAAAGTTGCCTAATGTAAACGCGGCTTAAAGGAATGTTTCAGTCATTCGCCAGCTAAACGATATTTACATGCGATATTTACACGATCAATTGTAGTTGAGATTACTGGGTCATCTAAAGAAAAATTGGCGAGTACGAAATTTCCAGTCGAAAGTTTTTGAAGAGCAACGGTTGCCTAATGCGAACGCGGCTTTACGCGGCCATCTTGTAGAATAAAAGTATCAATCGACGAGGTTCTCGAATGCACATTTTTTAGTCGAAAGGGGCAAGAACGAGAATAGTATCGATCGTTACAGTCCAGTAACCAAAAGTTGGCTAATGTAAACGCGGCATAAGGAATACCTGAAAAGCGTGCAGGGATAAAGAGAAAACGCCAAGAGACTCGAGGGTTTTTTCGAACGGCCCGTGATCTTGCACCTTGATCGCTTTATAACCGCACGAAGATACACTGTGTATATCTCGATTGTAACTGGAGCAGACGCCTGTAGAAAGTGGTCTTGATTTTTTATCGTCCCGGTCCGAGTGACTCCTTTACACGCCGCTCGTGGCGCGATTTTTTGAATCGAGGCCATCCGATCACCGCGATCGATTCTGATGTCAACGAAAGATGGTGCGCCTTTTCAGGGATATATTTTTCTTACGATCAAATATGAATTTTTGTCTTTTGTGTGATGCGTAGAAAATTTATTTTTATAGATATTTTTAGTGCTGACCGTTTCATTGCTTTGGCTAGGACGTTGTAAGGAATATCAGCGGTAATTTTAAAAAGTGAGATAAGTTTAATGGTTGCTGGTCATTGGAATTTGCGGATGAGTCATGTGAGATAAGTGGAAATTATTAAATTTAGTACGGTTTTACTGTTTTATTTATCTCTTACAAAAGTGCAAAAAACCTTGGTTAATGTTGATACGTGAGTTTTTGAACTTGTTGCAAAATATGTTGAGTTAGCTCATGGTTGATAACTATTATAATTATTGTGAATATTTATCCACATTTTTTCTTATTAACGAACGAAGTTAGAATTTTAATCTTAAATTATAATATAATTCTTATAAGCAGATTGCTGGGTGTTGGTACAATGATGTATTCATAATGTACAATTGTATGATACAATATGACAATCATATTATATCGTATGATAGCAATTAGTAATTATCTGTGAGCAAATAAAATTAAATTTAAAAGATAAAAAGTGTATGAATATTTTCATTAATATACTTTTAAATATTTCTATATAATTTTCATTTATATTAATTTTTATTAATTTTTAGTATTTAATTTTTATTTTATTTAAAAATTATAATTTTGGGAAATGTAAAAAACATGAATTTTTAATTTTACAAGTTATTTACAAGGAGAGTTCTTATAATTTCAAAAGCTAACCTACCACGAGTCAATGATCTCATCTTGAAATAAACAACATGAAGGAAGTCCTACTACTGAAAAATATGTAGTTCCATTAAAAAATAAATTATTAAGAAATTCTAAAACAGGATTTGATCTTAGATAAGATATGTATATAATCACTGTAGAATGTCTTCTATGTAATAGAATAAGATTTATTCAATATTTTTTTTGGAATAACGAATATCTCAAGATATTCTTCTTGGAGTAGTAAGTGTTCAACTCGAAACAATTTACTTGAATAATAAATAATTTAAGGTATAATTTAATATCATATATCGGGTGTCCCAAAATTTACGCAGGAATTAATTTTGATAGAAAACACAAGTTTTTAATTAAAAATTGTAAATATTGTTCAACAACGAAGACGCGTTGTTCTTTCGTATAGCGCCTCATTTTTAATAACCTTGAACTGTCAGCTGTCACGATGCCTTTTATTTCTCGTTGACAAATGGCGCAAAATTCAAATTTTGCGTGAATTTTGGGACACCCTGTATTATATGGTATATTGTTCATTGGAATTATAAATGTATATATTTATAATACAAATTATAGTAATATATAAAATAATTATAATAATATACTTATAATAATATTGTATAATATTATATAGGTATAATAATATGAAATATAAAGTTACATATAAAATACTTTATCTTCTAATTTTCCCCAAAAAATTGATCATTTTTTCACATAAATAGCTTACTTCAAAATTCTTTCTTTATTAAGAAACAATGTGTTCCACGGATTAGTGCATCAAAAATATATCCTGCCACGTAAAAATCCGAAATTGACTTTTATATAACCTATACATCTCCATCGATAAGGAGGCTAGTTACATTGATTTATATTTCTCGTAAAATCATTAAATACTAAATATTTGTATTATACAACGAGTATTTTATAAGTATTTTGTGTTTATCGATTAAAATTGGACACCCCGTATATAAGGGAAGACAGAGGTTAACAAATGTGTTACTTATCATACATCGCTAGCTAGCACCCCCACACCGTGATATCGAAGACACAATAGGAGTCGCACTCCAAGCTCTCAAACCTAACCTATACATCACTGGTGTGTCTATATAATTTATACCGAGTTTATAAAAAGACATTCTATGAGCTATATAAGGGTTTCAGAAAGTCTAGCAGCACCGTAGTTTCACCACTGCTGTACATAATCAACGTAATAACATATCTGCTTTATAAATAACAATTTTTAAATTCCAATTCAAACGTTATTCGCTGGCTCCAGAACTTAAACCACGCAACGGTAGG
>NW_016910450.1:293573-317872 GCF_001483705.2 Eufriesea mexicana
TAGGGAAAGTAAATTGGCGCCTAAATTTGAAAACAATGAATTCCCGTTTGCAGTAAAAGTTACTCGTATTTTGCAATTTTGCTAATAACCAAGTTTCGATGATGCCGAACAATACTGCGAGTTCTAGTCTCCATACTACGTGCCATAAATTCACGTACGCCGAAGCTTAGCGCTTAATTAAGGAACTGGCAAAGAAAGTAAAATTCCTTCCACTTATGAATCATAAGATGTCCGTTAGTAGAATCGTCGTACATTATGCCGATACATAAAACATTAAATGAAGAATGATATTTTGAATATTTTAATTTTTATTGCATTTCTTTGTTAGGGGTATACTAAGCCCACTGTAGCTGACTAAATCACCATTTTTTAATTTTTGATTAGAAATTTTGTATTCGATTACTGTTTTTCCCTTATTTCACTTGTTTTATTTCTAACTGAGCTGCTTGTTTAGCAAATTGATTAACTCCACAAAACAAACTGGAGAAATTTAATTTAGATATAATATATTGAGCATCTAGACAACTAATTTTGCTTTTAGATTTTTTAAAATTCAAAAAGTGAAGTAAATCACTTTGGTCTGTAATGGTTTAATTAGCTCTAGTTAAGAAACTTATTATTAATATTGTTTCAAGCGTATGAAATATATTTGCACAAAATGTACATAATGTAGAACACAAGAATGGAATATTTATTATTGTATTTCTAGTATACAAAGTTCTACAGCTATTGTTTATATTTTATTTTCTATTTTTGTTTAAAATTAAAATGAAAGGAAAAAGATTAATTTTTTGTTTCTATCTAAAAATTATTTTATTAATTTATTGTTACTTAAAATATATTACTTATTATCTGTATGCAATTATAAAATATATAATTTTTATAAGCATTATTTACTATTTTAGTAAAAATGTTTAGTAAAAGTAGGCATATTGAAATTTTCAAAAGATTTAGTCTTAATTGGCTCCTCTTTGGACAACTGAAATTTTTTCTATTATTGAAACTTTCAAAAAAGGGCTTTAAAAATTTTCAAATGGACGGTTTGTTCCTTCAACGATGAACTCCATACGTTGTATGAAGTATTTCTTGTAAACACTATATACTGTCTTAATAGATACCAGCAATATTTATATCTTTTAATAGTCTTTCTTAAACTATCCCTTAAATCATTTACTGGTAATCAAGCTTTTGGTTATCTTTACTATTGAATAATTTAATAATCAGCTGCATTTTATCAATTTAACATGAAACGTACTGTAGATATAGTGATTCCTTATATTGGTGACTGTAGAAAATGGCCACCTTTAATGACAGTAAAAAATTAAAATATATCTCCTAAGAAAAGAAAAAATTATTATATCTTATCTAAAATGTGATGAAAAAATGATAAAGAAGAAGAGTAAATGTAGTAATGTGGCATGTTTTTAAGTCTTATCTTTATTTTCAGATGTTGATTTATCTTGAAAATAATTTAATAAATAAGCAGCAAGTTCATCAATCAAAGAAATTCAACAAAGACAAAATACCATAAAATTGTTTATATATTTAATGCAACTTTACATCTATGTATATATGTATGGTTATACAATAATAATCTCAAGCTTGGTTTTATTTTTGTTTATCAATACATATCCAAAATATTATTTCAATGTGGTATTTGGTAATCAATATAATGCTTTTGCAATTTAAAGTTTGAAGTCTCCATTTTTATTAATATACATGACATCTAGACACAATATATCTCTAATTATTGTTTTTTTTTCATACCATATAATTGCTTCTGATATGCTTCATATCATATTTATGTTCTGTATCAACTTTCCTGTTAGATGATTATTATTTGATCATCAATGTCATTAAGGACAACAAACGTGTTACTGTTGATTGCTCTTCTAATGTATCACAATCTTGTGGTATGTGGTCTCTGTCTGATTCCAATCTTGGGTTTACTTACCTGCAGATGTTTCTCAAATTATATAAAAAACAGATCAGTATCTCAGAAAAATAAATATGAAACTCGATTACTATCATATTCTCATATTTACCTACTTTTCTCTTTTACATCTTCTCTCCACAATTTATCCAAATAATTATAATATTTTTTCAACCAAAAGATATATTCTAACATTTCATATAAATTCTTAAATTTCACCAAAAATGGATTCTGTTTACCATATTTCTTTATCTCCCAAACATTCTTGTCCAATGTCTAGTTTGACAATTGGCCGTAAGCGTCGCTCACGGCGTGTACGCGAAGAATATAATGACACAAATTTAAATGGCGGCGGTTACTCGTAGGCGGCCGTAAGAGATTGCAATTAGGATGCAGCGAGAAGATTCGCGATAGCGATTACGATGCCTCCGTCTCGTGAGAAAGTCCCGGCACGAACCTCGGTTTCCTTACTTCCTTCCTTGAGAAGATTCGCCAGCCCCGCTGCTTCGAGGAATCTTTCAGGTTAGGCTCGGCTCGCACTCGCGTTCCCATTCGCGTTACCTTCCTTTCCCGCCGTTTAATTGATTACATCGGGGGTCAGAGTTTATTTCCTAACGCGATCGTCAATTTGACTCCCGATGGAGCTTGATTAATCTCGTGCCTGCCCTCCACCGACGTTCAACGATGATACTTGCTACGCCTGACCAGACACCGTCGCTAGCCCCGTCGCGAAACCGAGAGTGCAGAGATGCCACTCCGTCGGAAGCGGAATTATTACGCGTTGCAGCTCGGCCACGCCGCTGGTCTTCCGCATGGTTTACAGTGTGTCTAATTAGTCACGTTTAACGGAGCAGATACGGCATTAACGATTTCTATTGCACTCTTATATTATAATTTTTCTATCATGCCTCGGTTTTAATTGGGTTTAAAAACTCGTTCGATCTTCACGCTACCGTGACTGGCTAACGTGTGCAGCGTTGCGGCTTATAGCGCTGTTACCAGGAAATCCAGCGCGTACCGCGGGACCATCTAGCGGCGGAGATTGGAATTTATGGCACAACATTGTGGCAGACGAAATTCTCTCCGATCACGATTCGACGATTTTCTGCGGAGAATTAGATTGGAGCATGCGATGCTGTTCTTGTCCTTGCAATGAATAATATTCAGTACATAAAAATTAATGAATAAGCGAGACGGGTATTAATTCGACTATCGCGCAATTCGTGAGGGAAGCTGGACTTGTCGTAATGAATTTTGGTATGCGGTTCAAATGACGTGTTTTTTCTCTTTTTTTACGGTGTGCCTTTTTTCCTGCACCGTATGAAAGTGTCAGGCGAAAGTTTCACAGAGTCAACGGCCTTCGCGGGAGCGAGAGGCACGTTACACGAGTCTATTTACTTGTCACTTTTTTTTATATTACTGGTTACTTATTTTTGTTATATATTACCAATTATATGAATATATATTATAGTAAAGCATTTCTGAAATTCAATTTCTCGTTACTATTTTCTTTCTTTCCGTTTTCATATATTTAATGGGGTGGGGATGTTCTAAATAATGTAGTGCTCGAGTGGTTACTAAGTATCATAATTAGTTATTTTGTATTATTAATGTATTATGTTTTATGGTTACATACAGTTCTCTTCATGTTTTTACACATATAGCATAGTTTTTAAAGTTTTACTTTGCTAAAATTTAAATTTACAGTAGATTATTGAATAATTTAAATAATTGCTAAATTAATATTTTGCTTTTATATGAAATATTTAGTTGTCGCTATTAAGTTGTATAAACCATATAATTATATAAATTACACAATAATGAAGAATTTCATTAGAAAGTTATAAGAAGTTTTAAATTTTGTTATATATCCTGCAAGTTTTTCATTCTACTGACTAATGACAAAACTGGATTTAGGTTATACAGTTTCTGAAGTACAGACACTTTAACGTCATATTATAAATTTCTAGATACAAAACTAAAGTGAAAGATTGATTGATTTAACAAGATAACCTAACCTTTATTCTTCGTATCCAGTAGTGCCTAAATATTATACTGATCGCATCTTCTGGCGAGAAGCGTGTTATATAGGAATGACCAATGTTATTTTATTTTGATTCGCTCGCTCCTTAGTAAGAGCGAGGAACTATAAGCCAAAATGAAATAAAAACAACGGTCAACCGTTGGCTGGCGATATGTCACATGATCGGTCCAACATCGCTATATACCCATACATCGAAGCTCGTGCGATAGAAGCAGTTCCAGGAAATGGTGGGGATGGCTGAACGTCTATGGAGGCACTACTATGTCTCTCTTAACTCTTGACATTTCTATATCGTACCTGTAATTTACGTAATTCGCGTAATACACCTACGTACGTACATGTATATACACAAATGCGAATCAACAACGCATTTTCCCGCATACGTTACCCTCCTTCTCCTTCCCTTTAAATTTCTCCCAACGAGCGCGGAAAATAGGTTAGGTTCCGTGTTTTTGTCTTCCCTTTATTTTCAGTTCGCTCTCCACCGCGCTGATGGAGCCATCTCGTTTCGCTATCGTCTATAAATCGTGATATGACGAAAGTACGGCTATGCCGTGTTCGAGTGCAACAGCTGGGAGACGAATTTTCAAGCAGCGCTCTCGCAATAGCCGCTTTAGTACACAATCGTGGGAGGTTCCGACGGAAGGCTACGCTCCATTTCCCTTCGCCTCATCTTCCCTAGCCGGTGTCTTTTCTTTTCCTTTTTCCAACCATCATGATAATTACCACGTAGATATACACTGCGGTTCTTTTTTTCTCCCACTTTTCTTGCTTCCACCTTTTTCCAACTGCGGTTTCAGCCGATGGACTGCTTTCACGGGAAGAGTCGGCCCAGACATGCTTAACGTTAGAGCACGTTCCTTCGACTGCGGTCGCTGTCGACCACGCTCTCTCGTGGCGCGAACATCGCAAGGTCTCTCCGAGATATCGTGCTTTAGGACTAATCGAAATCCATGGAAGTTTTCGCCCGACGGCTCTCTGGTTGGGTAGCCAGCCACTGTCTGGGAAGTGCCTCGTTTCTTTGCATTCCTTGGTTAATTACAGGAGAAGGCTATTATGACTCGCGAACTTTAAAATCGTTATAATTCCGTGCAGATGTTACCCTGTGAGCGGAATTAGAAGAAACTATTATTTCACGGCGCTTGACTCGATGCGCGTTAGCTCCCTCGCATTTGAACGGTATTCGATGAGTTGCTAGTCTGTAGACTAGGAATGCTGGGCTCGCGACGAAGTACATGTTACGGTGCCTCCCTCTAGAGGGTACGAGAAGTAATTACAGCGAAGTTTTGTGTCGTGTCAGGCACGGTTTAATGCAGTTTCATGAAAGATACGGAACGAGAATAACGAGAGGGATTTATAGAAACGAATGGCTTAATTTTTACGTTTCTTTGAAAATCGGGAATGGTCATCAAGCGCAGGCGGAGACGCGGCTGCATAATTGACTGAATGTAACATACAGAGGAGTTTTAAATAGAACCTGTGGGATTAGCATAATTGCCTACCTGTTTACACACCTACTGAATACTTTATTGAGAGGCAAATAAATGTAGGTAAATATTAGTTGTGTAAGAATATAAACGGCCTTAAAAAAGGTCGTAAATTTGTCAGCCATATAATTTATCAGGATAGGCAAGAAGAACTACATAAACGTAGGACTTCTAGTTAATGCTTATTAAGATTTTTATATTACATTGGAATTAGCGAATTTCAATTTCAATGAATCGCATTTTTATTTATGGCTGATTCCAAGCATAGTATGACCTGTGCTGCGTGATTTGTAGATAATCGATGTTGGGTATATTAGAGCCTATGTTGCTATCATAAACGAAAGTATAGATTGTAAAGGCCAAGGCCATTTGTTGGAGACTATGCTGGCGTATAAACATTGATTCTGCTATAGTATATCTGTAACAAGTATCGTTATGAGTGTTTCTTACGTCTTCAATATTAAGTTCATGATATCAGAATTTATCAGGCGGAATTAGTAATAGCTATTTGTTCATGCAAGACTGATATTCTTTGCAGGTTCTCTATTGATTACATTTTATTTCTTATGCTATATACTAACGAGTAGTTTTTATACGAAATGTACTTTTGTCTGGCAAAAACTTACATGTGTGTTGTACTTCACACGAATTATTACCATGATTTCTTTTAAAATTTTCTGATCCTTAATTTGCATCTCACATCCGAGTCGATATGATTCGCATATGAAAGGATCCCGGTGAATATGTTAATGTGTACTCGAGTACAGTATTTCTCACTGTCTGTCATTTTAAGACGTATATAAAAACTGGTATATTATTTAAAAGACAGTATCAATTGCTACTGTGCATGTATATACAGGTCAGGACTTGCTCTTTTTATTTCTGACTCCATCTTTAATGTTCCTGAAATTCTTACTCTCAAATCCCCAATGGCATATGCTGACATAAGAGCAAGATAAGTTACAATTTTTATCTGTTGTTAATGATTAACACTGATCCCATTTAGTCTTGATGTATGATGTTCGTTCTCTTTGTTATGAAATGCTATAAGATCCAGCTTGCAGATTTAATACTTTCAGTCAATAATTCAAATTTGTGTGGTTTATCTTTGTAATTATGTCAAGGAAGATAATTTTATTACACTATAGGTGATTAGACTGTTTAACATTCTCTTTCCTAACCATCTTCTTTTAGACGTATACTATATACTGATTTCTTTATGAAGTTGGTATATATTGATCAGATAGAGTTAGCCTAGTCAGCTGTTGTTAGCTTGTTTCTATTAGTAACTTGTGTCATCTTCTTTAAAATGTAAATAAAATACCACATCATTAAGCTCGAATAGTATTGACTGGAGTTCACTTGTGGAAGACTGCTCATCGAATTATGAATTTTCCGGATATATATCTTATTACTCTGAAATACAGTAAACTAGATCATTGTACTACTAGAAAATCTGATAAGAATTTAGTTAGATATGTATACACTTAATATAATAAAAATTGGTCTATATCTATGTATCTAATTCCGTTGCAGTGTATTGATAAATTCTGCAAATAAGAGTATGTTTCTAGCTTATTGCAATATATAAAATTAAATTGTATAAACATGGAATATTCCTTTTTAATTTCTCCTTTCTGTTCAGTTCGTGTCGTTAGAACCGAAGAAAATACTTGCATGGTCTATTTCTTATGAGACACAGTGTATTATCATAAGTGAAAATTTGCAGGTGTTGCGTATCGTTTAAAGTAATGAGCTGTAAACTTGCTTAGTACCATAGTCTACTAAATTGGATGTCTTCTGTGTGCTATCTCGCAAATTCAAGTGGCAGAATTGAATTGCGTTCTGAACAAGTTTAGTATAATTCCAATCTTCAGATGATGATTGGTTTACTATGCACAACTCCTCTATTTGTTGTTAGATTTATATGCACTTCGTGGGTATAATCTAGTCCATATTCAGTTTTGGATTTATATTTTTGAGATATTTACATTAATTCCGGAGAGGCGACCTTAACGGAACTGGTGGTTGCGAGAGTGACATTGGGATCTGAATGTCATTGGTTTTGACATTATGTAATCTTTGTTAAAAATAAACATATATGTATTTGGATGGAAGTAAGGTAGACTTGATATTTTAAGAGGTGATTTATGACCTTACCATGGTCGTTATTCGCTGAGAAAACTCTTACTTCAGGGACGCAAGATTGATATACAAAGACAACCACATGTGCAAAGCTCGTCACAAAATTGAAATGGAAGCTTTCAAGAGACTTTCAAAAAATTATCCCCTTAAAGTGAAAAGCTAAACTCTTCGTTAAGAAATGAAATTTTGTAGGATCTAAACTGGGAAAAAGATATGATAAATTATTCATGTTTCAAGAACCATCATTTTTAAGAATTTATTCTACTTTATGGATCATCTGCAACACGTTTACAGCGGTGTACAAAAATTCCCAGCTAAATAGACATTTTATTTCATATCTTAAAAAGTATCGATTTTTGAGGCAGAAATTCATCTAAAATATTCCCGGACATGAAATTATTCATAATTCACTTAATTTCCATAATTGGTTTATCTTGATCAAGAAAGATCCCTCTATGGGTTTTTCCGCCATTATGATTCGCTATTGTAGTGTTACTCTTTACGTCATTTCGTTTGTTCCAATAGCAATTAAAATTCTTCCAGACATTGGTCTTGAAACGTAAAATTTATCTGGCTTAGATCTTTTGCATCCCACTGTATACGAAGTAGAACGGAATATGTTTTGCCAGCATCGTTCTATGCTATCAAGTAATTTATTCGGAGAAAGTTTACATCAGATGTGATATTTTTTTTCTTGTCTGGGCCTAGGTCATTAATTCCACTTCATCCTTTCACTATTTACGAGATCTGTCGGTTAAATGATCCCCACTGTGTTATGTATAATACATTCTTCCACGTTGCTACTGGGAACGGTATGCAAACACTTTCTAACCGACCTTCACAAAAAGTCGAGGAAAAAGGCCAACGTGAGAGATAAACAAATCACGTACACCGACGGCACGATTAAGTGAAACAATGTATATGCCTCTTGGAAAATATGTAATGAGAAATGCAATAAAACTGCATTACTTTGAATATTTAGGTTATATAAGAGGAATATTTTGTCCTGATTAATTTCATTATTCATCCGAAATTATTTAAATATCGTCATGGTTTCCTGGAAGATGGTAAATTTATTGAAAATCAAAATCGATCTGTTGTATGACATCGTACGTAATTATCGTGTCTATCATTTATTAGAATCGGAACGGAAATGTACCTGAATCACCGTTTGACAAATATTAAAACACCTGTTGATCTCGTACAAAAGTGGTAATCGATTCGGATTATCAGAGAAGCGATTAATCAATCGAAAGTTAATATTTAATATTCGTGCAGTGTGTTAAAATTTGAAACACTGCTGTGGCAGCGATGATATTTATGTTGAGCGAAAAAAGAACGAGGTTTATGCGTTTAGTTGAACGGTAAGAGTGGGAATGAGGGATGTTCGGGCTTAAATCGGAATTAATCGGATCTCTTCGGAATCAGTCGGGGATACTCGGGGTTGGTCGTAGAGCCGAACGTAGCGAGCCGAGAGTCGTTATTGTCACAGGGTGCATAGATATAATAGCAGTTCAATTATAGTTTTATTTAAATATAAATAGTGCTTCTATAATATTTATTTACCACTTTACTTATATAGAGTATTACCGAATATAGAGTATCCTATACAAATTGTTTGTTTGGTTCTATAGACGCCTGGTGTAAACACCATTGAAAAAATTTGGATTAAATTAATAGTGAAATCTGGAAATTTATACTGATATTTAACCCCTATGGGTACTCCAACTGATTGTTGCTAATATAATATTGCATATATCGATCCTTTATAGTTTGAGGAAATACATATATTTTAAAATGAGGTGACAATTTTTAAAGATTTATTTTATTTTTAGTATCTTAATGTTTACTAATTTGTTGCCAACTTAAAAACAATGAATGTTGGGTATACGTTATAAACAGGAATATATATATATATATATATGATCTGTTCTAGAATTGCGAGTAATTACACTATGCATATGCATGTATATCTTATACAACATGTATATTATTTATTTCCACAAGATTCATGGATGCCTCTTAAAATTATAAAAAGTAATCATCATTATACTTACTATGTCGATTTCATCAATCTATCGAAAGGACAGAAGTTGCCAATTGAGGTTAAACGTATAGTTTTTTTCGTATTTTTTTATTTTTTTAACTTTTGCCCGTAGAAACGTTTCGCAATTGAAATTGTAATGAAAGATCGTATTAAGGGTTCTATTAATGAATTTATTATTTTAATAACTGTTGCTGCGATGAAGATGGACAAGTAGTACTTTTTTATAGATGTGATGTTATTAAAATTAAGGAACATGAAACTTTTTGTTTTAAAAATGTAGAAATGATAATATCCAGAAATATTATTACATAAATTTTAAAATTATCTTAATATTAGATTTTTGGTGAGTAATTTACGAATAATAGCTATTTATGACATTTTGAATATATGTACAGTGCATATATAAATTTTATATAATGGATCCTTTATATATAGGGTGTCTTCAAAATTGTTATTTTTGGAATTGAAAATATGGTCCTACAAGATCTCGTTTTCTTGAATTCTGTTAAATTAATATTCGCATATATGTATTTAATTCTCCAAATTTTTCTCAATGTTCTTAAAATGGCTACTTTTGCTCACAAATATATAATAAATAATGCAAGTTAGTATTTGTTATAGCTAATAAAATGCGATAATTTTTAATAATATTTCTATTTTACTGTCAGAAAATTGTTTGAAAAATATTGCCTCTTATTTGCCATACATAAATTCTTAAAAATATTAACTCGATCAAATTGTCCACTTTCTTGAAATCCTGTTTGTTATCTTTTAATCAAAGTCATCTTTTATTGTCTCCAAAACAGATTATTTCTTTAATGAGCTCTACTTAATCTCTCCAATTAATTTCTTAATAAACAGTGTATGATCTCAATTTTCTCAAAATGAAATCTTTACATCAGAAGTTTCATTTTACATCTAAGAAATCTACTATATACCATGCTGTATAATAACTATATCATGATTGAAGAACTACTTTGTACATTACATTGCAATAACTAGATTTTATTAAACATATATAAAACATGGAATGCCACACAAATATTTTACTCGAAACGATTTTCAGAACATTGGAACACCACTTAACGATTACTATGAACAGTACATTGGATTAAAAATTGATCACACATTTTTACTGGCAACGTAGTCACGTGTCCCAGAAATGTTGAAGAAATAGCAAGATGTTCTCACGAGCTGAAATTAAAAAATTTCTCATATGTAAGGAATACAGTCCTAGTCCCAGATGCCGAGATTTTACCAGTTTTGTCTTCTTCTGACACATTTCTCACAATGTCAAGCATGTTTACCAATTCGAGGCACGTTCGAGGTCACCTGAATTTTGCGTCTACGCGTCTTGTGTCGCAAAACGCGTGAACCGCGAAGAACTGGAGGTCATGGTACACTACTGTTACGATTCATCTCGATGACAGTTACATCAATCATTTATGCCTGCGACGAAGTCTATCGCGACCTTGTCTGGAGAGCAACAGTCTCAGTCAGGAAGGACTATGATTCATTTGTATCGAACCCAATGTGCAGTCTTGATCGAGAAGCGATTATTCTAGAGTCTAGACTGAAGGACAGAAGGGTCTCCTGTGACGATCACAGAGTTTGTAGAAAGGAAGAGCAATCGTTGATTATATTATTACTTCTTGATGGGGTACTCGATCATTTCTATCTTTAATTGTCGACTGTTCAACAGTGCCTATCGGTCTCAGAGATAATTGCTACAAGAATATAGCTTTAAGCCAGTTGTATGTAATTCTCAATGTGAAAAGTTCTTCTAATGTGAAAAGGAACGAACAATTTTGTTCCTATATATTTTTAGCATCTTAGCATCTTTATTGAATTTTATATTATTCCTTTTATCGCTTTTCTTATTGTTTATTAATCAACCTAGTATTTTCTTTTCTACTATTTAATCTTTTGTATACTTGTATATTTTTTACTTAATTTTGTTTTTCTTTCTATTCAATTTTCTTCTTTTTTTGCTGATTGGATTATTTTTGGCTTCCTATTATTCAGTGTAGTATTTTTCTACTGTCCAAATTAATGTCTTTTTGTTACTCTATTTAGTATTTTTCTTTCATTTATATTTGCACCCCTCTACTGTTTAATTTACTATCTTCCTGTTGTTTCAGTTCAGTACTTTTCTGTTGCTGAATTTTGTATTTTCCTTCTATTGACCTAAAATTCGATGGTAAAAGAGAAGTTTGCTGCGTTCTAGAAACTAAGTTTCCTTTTTTATTTATAAGGCACCGTTTCGAGAGACAGTGTACGTACGTGTTCTCTAAATCGTTAGAAATGTTTTACAACCGCAAACGCTTCCTTCGTTTGGGCATTTACCTTTCGCTGAATGCACGCTAAACCTGGTCATCTCGATTTTATATAATTCGCTCTACTCGCAAACGTGAGCACGTAATTTGCAAACGTAAAATTTCCGGAACTGCAGGAAAATGTCATAAGTAAATTATTTTATTCGAGTACCCAAAGTTTTCAGTTGCAAATTGATAATATTTCTTCACTAGGGTTAAATAAATATTAAACACATAATAATATTAATTTTAGTGAATTTTTACTTGTTTATTATTATCTTGTGTTTACATATATTGTACTGTTTTCGTAACATAAATGCTTTGAAAAATATTTGCTCGTTTTACGTTTTTGTTCTCTTTACACTTAAAATTGGTTATACAATTAACTTATGGAATGTTTTGCTAATAATTCTAAGGTGACAGTATTTTTATAAAAGAACGTGTACTTATACATTTATTCGTCAATTTACATTTAATTAATTTATATTATTTATTAATTATTTATATTATAATTCTTATTAATGCATATTTTATTTAGATAAGTGCAAAATTTGGATATTTATATAACGTTTGCCTACTTCCTAGTGGAGGAACAATTTTTCCACGTATTAATGTAACAATCTCATAGAAAAGGTATCAGTGTTACGTATTCGTAAGTAATATGCTTGTAATATGATTAAATAACCGCGTTTAATTATTACGTAGCATCATGTACGATAATAACGTACAACTGTTTACTTAACTAATCGTCTCTTTATTCATACGGTTCACGTATTTTTCCCAAAGTTAAAGGTCACTTGTTCGATTTCTTCTTAGGCCAACTTGCATATAGAAGCGGAACACACCACTTACTATGTTTATACGTCGTAAAAAGGAGGAACAGGATTTTAGTATCTTAAAATGTTCGCTAAAATGGATAGAATTTATGTAACGAGAAATAGTTATGCAGATTACATAATACGTAAGATAAAATTATTAATTAAATTATTAATTTTCAAATTAAAAGCAAATTATTAAAATTAACATAAAATTACACAATATTTAAGATAAAAATGTGCCATTTTATATTTCAACGTTGCGAGTAATTCCCTTGGTACACTTTCTCGAGCACTGTGTAAGAAAGAAAGGTAATCTACAACTACACATTTTTCCTGTTTATCCGTGACTACACGATAACAAAAGAAACTCATCGCTGTAATCGTGACAATATAAGTGAGATCGATAAAACACAAATTGACGTCATTGGAAAATTACATGGTCATTGTACATTTCACGAAAAATCGGAAGTATAGGATTTACGTTAGTTATCGCTGTTTTTAAAATTGAAAAATTTTTATCGAAGTTTGAAATACGAGGATAAGAATTGCTACCTTGATCTTTGATTAGTTTTGTTAAATTTGGAAAATTATGTAGTTTGAAAGTACAGATTATTCATTATAATAATGTTGTAACAATTTATATAAATTATATTATTATATCATTAAATATTTCTTGTCTACTTTTACTATTGATAATTTTAAATTTACAAAATTCGAGTTGTTTGACATAATCTAGTTCTAACACAGTTTTAGATCATGTATCCATGTGTAAATTTCATATGAGATTTGAAGTAGGAATCTTCAAATTATAATAATAAAATATAAAAAATATACTGTATAAATTAATACTGATAAACTTTATGTAATATATATTTGGCCAGGACCATCATAATAGTGTGGTATAGTATACAGTTTATTAGGATACCATAAACATGGAATTACTGCATATATGCACAATTCATAAATTTTTAAACACTATTTGCAACCTCGAGGTGTCGTATTAAAAAATGTTATTCTCCGTTTTAAACTTGTTTCTGCATATGAAACCATTCCACTCCTGATTATATGATCAATTATATGATTAATCATATATGATATATCATTCATCACAAGACACTCTGTATTTATTTTAATTACCGAGAATTAACATATCGAGGAAACAATTTTTTACCTAATAAGGTAATTGTACAGCTATACCTGTAATGTTTTTAATTGCCATATTTAAGTATTTGGCTCATCGCATATGTAAAACTATAATTACAGTGATAAATATGAAGTATCATAATCAATTTATCAAATGATCTTAATATTTCACCGATTCTTTCTGGTTTCTCATAAATTACATTCCTTTTCACTTTGTGACCTCTTAACCTATAATAAAGTAAAATAATGTTCAGTTTTTTCAATGTACATAATTAATCAAAAGTATAGGTTATCGCATTCTTTGAACGATTTTATACTTAGAATTAAAACAGTAGATAAGAACGTGTAAAACTCAGAAATTGACAGTCTTGACAGCTTAAAGGTAAGGGGCAGAGTCTGCTTGTTCCTTCTAATCCCCACTCGAAACCCACACAGATGTACTGGCCTTGATGCACACTGCCATTTCGACCAATAAGCAAAAATACGTGTGCCCTATTTCTTCGATTGCATTAGCGAAGGGTCTATCAAGATATAATTAATTGGTCTCGTATTTCTTCCATTGGTCATCTCAGCAGCGTGTAATACTGTACGTTGCCCGCTAGATGGCATTCGGCGGTGGGACAGTCGTAGAGGGGAGTGTGTCGTACCTGTCACGTGACTCCGTGTTTAATGCTGAAATTCCTGTTTTTAGATTCTTATTGCCACTTGCCGACATAGTAACAAGATCAGTTACGTCAACGTTATTCTTATTTTATGTTAAACAGGTAACATTTATTCTATGTTTGCGTCGATACTTCATCGTTTTATCCCATTTAGTTTCAGTATATCTTGTTTATTCTCGTTATTACGTAATATTACAGTAGCGCTTAGTTAAATTTACATGGTCCATCGCCACTCTTCTCCACCACTCAGTATCTCGAGTTTAATGAAACCTAATACAATTAACAACAGAGAATCGATAAAATGGAAGGGAGAGAGACAGATGCTGTACAAAGGGACGCTGCTATTAACAAGGTAAACATGCCAGTACAGAAAATTGGAATTTCCGTTATAATTCACTTTACCTTTCTGCAAATAGTACGAATGTATTGTTGGGATCCTTGAGATTAACATGAGTCTAAACATCACATAAATCAAACTATTTTATTATATTATTACGTATAATTTTTTTGGTCAACCATTTTAATTATTGTAATTAAAATTAATTTGATTTATATCGAGTTTAGTCCCCTTCTAATCAGAAAAATTCCAGCAATGCATTGGTACCATTTTTACAAAAGTAACGTGAAAATTAGGAAAAATAAGAATTTTCTATCGGCAATGTCTCATCGAACTCTCGAGTTTCAACCATCGCTGCTCGACGTACTATGTCTATCTTGCTTCCTCTCGTTATATCTGTTCTCCTTCTTTGTTTGGTAGCACTCGAGTCGATCGGTAGAAAAAAGCTACCCTGCTCGCGAGAATTCAGTTGCTAACTGATCTCGGTCGAATGCAACCACGCATTGCTATGTGGGTATAATCCACACTATAGATACGGTACTTGCAGGCGATATTGAAAATTCGCGTGACTTATTTATGATTGCCTTAAAGCAGGTATTATTACACTGTGATTAGTCAGACTTATATTTCTTCTGACAGCGAGTGTCAGTTTCTAACCTGTACACGATACATACTCGCGTCACGTGACGACGTTCTCAAATGTGTTAACCTAATTGATCAGCTTTTTCAATTTTGCAGGGAGGTCTTGTATAGTGACTCGTGTGTTCAAGACTTGTAACACAGCGTCACACATGATTGGTTATTCACGTGCACGCTTCAAATGAGGCGATTACGGAGGATGAGAAGTTAATTAACTTAAGTTAACCGCTAAACGGTTCTATGACACATTGTTGGTCGATGTTCCTTACGTGACAAGCATCGCCATGATATTACCGACAATGAATCGTGCGACGGATGAAACGAATGTGATTTGGTTAAACGACGAGATCATGATAATGTATGAAGATTAAATTGAAAAAACAGGAAATGTCCACTTTTTGTGATTTTAATTGTGTTAATGGAAGTTAAGATTAGAGAATAATTGAATTAAAAAATAGGTATATTTACGCAAGATAATGTTGAAGATTTTTGGTTCAAGATAAAGAATACCCACTTGTAGTGGCACAGAGTTACTCTAAATCAGAAATGAGATTGATGATTTACATATTGATTAGCGTATTGTAATGTAGAGGGTGTCTAAATTAAAACAGACTACTTGATTTATCTTCTCTGTCTTCAATGATGGAAAAATCATTCATAGCATAGTTTGAATATCTTTGAAGGAGGAATATCATGGAGGGACAATTTTAGAGGAAAGACAAATATATTTAGGTGGTATGTTACAGTTTGGGCATCATGTATATTTCAATCTTATGCTATAATTAATCCAGCTTTGAATATACACGTTTTAGGTGTTTTGGGAAATTTTCAAATTTCGTTATTTTATTATCTTGAAAAATAAACTATTTTTAAAATAACAAGAATATTTTGTTAAGAATTAATTAATGTATTTGCAATTGAATAATTTATTTGTCTTTTTATAAAATAAATTGTTTGGTATTTGCTATGATTAGTTGTTATCTAATTTTGTTGAAAATAACTGGTTTCTTAATAAGCAATATTATTTGTTTATATTATTACTGTTTCTTATTAATATTACTCACTTAGTATGTTTATTATTGCATTATTCAGTATTTCTTTTCTGCGTTATTTCAAAATCAAATTTTTAATTGTAAAATAAATGTTATTTTTACAAGCGATCAGATCTTCAATTTATTATTTAACTAACTAAGTAAGAAACTTAGTTGAAGTATAATAATTAATATTATACATCTAGTACAGGTCTACATAGTTACAAATACTTATCATGTCTGAGCTCTGATGCTGAAATGGCTGAATTATTTTATGATAAATTTTTCATTAATGATTCTGTGGTGATCCCATGATGTTTAAGTACTATGTTAATTCTTGTATAATTCTAGCATGGTTGAATTCTATTTATAGATACCATTTTTTTTCTTCTTTTTAAATTATGTCTTTTATTACTGACAATGAATTTCTCAAGTATGTGAGTAAATTTTTGGGAGTGGAAGGACAGAAAGTATGATGTCCTTTTTTTGATTTTATTTACTCAACTAATAATTATTGCTAGTGAAGAAGCTAATCACTGGTGATATACTGGCTAGTTAGACGTGGGCCTGATGACCTGGGTTTATGGACCTATTTTACAATCAGTAGTATTAGCTTGAACCTTAACATGACTATTGTTTGACTGTTTTACTGTGTAACTGTTACTTGCTGTTTCTTATAGTAGTTCTAGTAACGGTTTTATGATTTGTGATTTGATTGGAGGAGGCTTCATTGGGCTTTGTTTGGAGGAGGCTTCAGGTTGATGGATTTTGATGTAGTATTTTCTGAAGTATTTTCTGCAGTGTCTGTTTTTTTCTAGTAGTACGTCGAATAAGATTTAAATAGATATAACCGTTAGCCATTTAACTTGCATTGGATGATTCAATTCAAAACTGTATATTCGATTCGATATTCGATGGGTAAATTTTTCGTTTCGTTTCCTACTTGCTAATTGTTAGTTGGTCGATTTCCATCCTGCTGTCGTCAACTTTTTTTATTGTCCATAGTAATGCCACGATTATTTTTAATAATTGTAAATTGTTATCCTTTGGTTTCTGCCATTTGCTTTAAATTGTTAAATTTGTCAACGGCGAGTTTGACCGTTTCACATACTCTCACACATTGATTAATAATAATAATTATTATTATTTTAGATAATTAATAATAATCATCTGCTTTACGTAAATACGTTTTACTAGCATGGCTGCTTGAGCGAGTGACTTGCCTTTTTAATAATCTAGTAGTTCTTGACTTGAAGAAATATTGAAACAATATAAAACATACAAACATACTCATCTTAAGAGGCAATTTATCAGAACTACTGCAATATCTAAAGTACACTAAGTTACATAGCACATGTGAATAATCCTCTTGATGCCACTAACCTAGACAAGTTGTGGCTGCAATATTAAATAATGAAAATTAAAAAGAAAAAGAAAGAATGATTATTTTGGTTACTTATGTTTCTATGTTTAATTAGAGTTCAAAGATTGTCTTATGAAAGATACAGTTTAGTCAATTGGATTTTGTTTCTTCTGAAGAATTGAAGTATTAAAAATTGATTTTCTCAGTAATTTCTCATGACTTACTTTTTTCTTTTATTCTTCATACAATCTTCATCTTCTGTATTGTATGATACACCTAATACCTGGATAGGAATAATTAGTCATTTTCATAATTTTTGTTTTTAATATAAATTATGCATAATGCGATAAGGATGTGTAGGCAACTATCAGTGATAAAATAAGTAATTATTGTAGCGATTATGGCCGTTAATAATACGTTATAAACCATAAATCATTCATATTATATTATTCCATAGTATTGATGGCAAAACATTAGTAAATTTTTTATTATTTTTCGTGATTACAACGCAGTAATCAAATTTTATCAAGTTGTCTTTCTTTTAAAAACTAATTTTTTTTTAGAAGAGTGCTTTAAGCAGTGTAGGCTATAAAATATCCCTAGGCAAGTGTAAAAGTTCTAAACATTGGATAATAATTAATGTCATGTTATAATTTTTATGTGACAAAGACAAGCACACATTTGAAATACCTATTAAAATTTTTAAATATCACAAACATTAGAGTGCTAGTTTTATTATTACAAATATCAAAAGTATATTTCTTGAATTTTGGGTGCAATTATTAAATTAAAATGTGTCAAATTTGTTAATATAAAAACTATAATTATTGAAATTGTAATTACTCATTTGCTACTGCAAATGTAATTATATCACAACTTTATTATAACAGTGGCAAACATGCAATAATTCTTGCATTAATCATTTAATAAATTTTATGTAGAATTTGTTTTTACTAGATACCGGTTACTTGCTTATGATTCTATTGTCAGATATTATAATTGCAAATGTCAATAATTATATGAATACTAAAGAAAAGTCCATAAATAAGGACTACTGTAAACAATTTTTTTAAATCAGTAAATTAATAGCTCAATAGGAATTTTGTATTATTTAAGTGTCAACATTGTTGAAATATATCAATGAGTCATTTGAATTTTTCTATTATGCATTACTTATGCTAATGGCTGAATACAGCACTTCCACTACGTTTATCCCAATGTATACTCTCGTTTTATCGTTACGAACTGGCTTCATTAACAAGAAACACTTTCCCAATAGCCACGAGCTCATCGTGAACGCTACATATTCCTTCCTAACCTCTCATTTTGAATATAAACTGCACCAAAGTACCTTTCACGCCTCGGACTCTGTCGCCTAATGAGATTCTAATTAGCGCACTCACAGGCGTCAAAAATAAGCCCACGAGATTAAACTATCTCCACTCTCCGGCTTTTAAAACTATAATCTCTTAACACGTTGTTAGAGTTACTCTGGTGTACTTTTTAACGATTCTAGCACCTCTCTTATCGACAAATAATTTCAGCCTAAGAAATGCGAAGAGCAATGTATATTTATCGGTTCCAAGTTAATAAACACGTGGAAGCGTTATCGTGTAACGAATATTTTATTTAGGCCCCAATTAGCGTTATTTAGTATAATTTATGTAACACTAGCTTTATTTCAACCTCTCATACCTCGTTCTTGCTGCACGGTGACATCATGGCTGCCGTCGGCTCTGTATTCAAGCGGATTATTGATATTCCTTTGATTTAAATTCCAAGAGTAACGATATATCACTTCTTTTCGAGTACATTTTTCATTCGCTAAGAGGTTCCGCTATATTTGCTGTCATAAATATTCTTGGATGTTAGGTTAGGTTCACAATTGAAGAACACACTTTAGAATAGCTCGGTAGTTAGTGGTTAACGGAATAAACCGGATTGTATATTGTATTTTAATTTGGGACAAATTGAAAGCATTTCGATGTATTTTAGTTGAAGGATTCTCTAACAATTCAGTACTCTCAAGATCAGCGATTTTATTCTTCAATGAATGTAAAGCAGGATTTTTACTATAGATCTTGGTTTAACTCATATATTTAATAGAAATAATATTTAACCTCATACACTTTTCCTGTTACAATTTTGTTATTTAAAATTTTTCAAAATTATTAATTTCAAAAAGCCTTCCATATTACAATTTTTATTTTAATTCTAAAGCATTTTTACAGTGAAAAAGTTGTACAGGTGAACAATTTAATATTGGAGGAATATAGAAAATGAAACAAAATTTTATATTTTTATCCATTCTGTTTTTATTTCTTTGAAATAATGTAGAGATTATTTTTATTAGTTTTGGCTCCTGTGTGTTACTGTAATCAAACGGAATTTGTTGGTATATTTGGATACTTTATTAAGTGAGAAATAGTAGTAGAATGCCCTACTTTCGTTTAGATCTTTATTTCTCTTAATATTTATGGTGGATTATTTTCGGCAATAGACCTTGGAACATTGTAGACCAAGTTTCTTTAGTTTTCCTGTTTAAGCAAAATGACTAATAATAGTAAAGTAAGTTATTTTTATTAAAAATGCTAGTTCTCTTCGTACCCATTGTAAATTTTCTCCGAACTTCATCGATGACATTTTTCTCTCTCTTTCTTAACCTAAAAATCAGTTCCAAGTTGCTATATACGTGTTGCCTACGAGGTGGCCTGTTCGAGGAATACGAATCTGATTGGTTACATTTCGATAGTCCCACCTTCACTAATACATTCGTAACAAATAGGGCTCGCATATTTTTCTTATTGGTCGAAATGTCAACATGTATCAAGGTCAGCGTGCTGGAAGGGCTTCGGAGGGGAATTAGGCGATCAGATTACTCCCGCTATCCCGCTGCCATCTCGCGAGTCATCTTTGCATCACTGTAGAATTCAACTTCTCACCAGTTGTTGCGCATGACTCATTCTAACCTGTTAACCGGGTCGTTCGCGGTCAGAAGCCATTTACAGGAAAAGAAGTCAAGATTATTTCGTTTTCGTTTTTACAAATTCGAAGATACCGGTGAATTTATGACGTAAATGTAAAGTTGCATCGAAAGAGTTGAGGATCTCTGCGTAAGTAGTATTATATTCAAGACACATATCTAATTGATAATGAATTCATTTTTCTACTTCACGCTACAGATTAAATTGGTGAAAGTTGAACCGTATAATTTCATGGATTACTTTCTATGAGAATTAAACAGTCATGCAGAAATTTAGAGTTCCGACGGTATGTATATTATACTAGTTTCTTTAAATTCTATAATTTATCCATTTTTTTAACGGCTTTTGCGATACATTTTTCAGGTTTAAAATCGTAAATTAGTTATGCAAAGGTTCCGATGATTCATTCGCATCGAATAGCGAAGTTTTAACAGTTTTATTGCTTAATATTCAAGACTCGCATATTATGACAGATTTATTCTTCTTTCAAGTGATTTACTATGATACCCACCTGCTGATTTGAAACCTGGAGGGAATAACATTACATATACACCGGATTTAATTGCTTATGCGAGTGCTAATCGAGAATATATCCTTGATACATGCAAATTGAACTTCAGAAAATACTTTTGTACATAGTAATCCGTAGGCTATTAGTGTTCTAGGTCCACCATCTCTGTCTCTTTCCTTTTCTTTTTATTTACAAAATAAATACATAGAACATTATCTTTTATTTAATTTTATAAATAACAGTCCTTTTATTTAAATTTTATATTGAATTTTTATTTTTCTCAAAATTAGAAAATTGATGGATCTTTGTTTAATTCTATTATAAAATAATACAATATACAATATATTAGCTGTATTATAAAATAATATTAACTGCATTAATTTATATTTTAATATGATATGATAATCAATTGCTATATTAGATTTTAAATAGATAAAAGTATTTTGTGAACTTCTTTTTCTTTTTCTTCAGTGTTAGAAATCTCTTTCAAGTAAAGGAAAGTAGTTTAATTTAGTAAATTTTTATGCTGAATTTTAGATAATGTAGATCAGCCTCATTGACCATGTCAGAATTTGGATGTGTGCACAGGTGCCAGTATTTGTCCATGCGTTTAAAAATCTGTGGCACACGATATTCCGTTGTTTTATACGGTATATCCCCATGTTATCGGTTACTCGACAATTACTCTTTACACAGTGACACTCGGTGAAACAATCTTACGCAATCGTTGAATACTAATGTACGGCGGTCCAAGTGTTCTATTTTTGTTCCATTGTAATGGCTACACCTGTCATCTTTTTGCACGACATTAACTTAAATGACTGCGATTATGCACTGTTTAACAACATACACATCGTGCAATGGTGCTTATTAGCGGTTTCTCACTGCAGCACGTACTTATGTACATACAATGAGTCACAGTAGTATTCGTACCCCCAATAGTTAACTTCCATTAGTGTCTATTATACAATAAACGTTTTAAAATTCTTGTCAATTGAAATATATTATATTTATTAATTAATATAATTTTTATTGCATAATGAAGGCTATGTGCAATAGTAATACATAATTAAATTAAATTTTCATAGAATTGATATCACATAGATATTTAATTGTAGAAATGAAAGTATTTGTGAATGTAGTATGTTTTAATTTTCTATTTTGTTTATGTAGTATATATTTGCATCATAGGTATTTTGGAACTTTTATTGGGAATGATAAGCAATGGTTTGAAGTCAGTACGAGGAAATTGAAATTTTATGAGTCACTAAGTATAATATTTATAACTGTAGAACAATAAACTGTAGTATTTTAACTGTGGAACTGTTCCAAGCTGAAATGAACAGAAAATATAAGAAGAAGAGTTAAAGAGTCACTGACTAGATTATACATACTGTGTTCTTCATTTTTTTTGTATAATTTAATACACGTATTAATGACTCAGAGGCGAATCTGATTCTTAAGTGAGATGTTACCAGGAATTCAGATATGTTATGAAAATTACTATTGTTCTGTGGTAGCTAAGTGATATTGACTAGGAAACATCGGTATTCGAGATTTGTTTGTACTCTGAAGGTTGTACAAGTGAAGAATGAATGGCTAGAAATTATATTCGGAGTAAAGTAACCACTTAACACGACGTAAATTATTATTATTATAAACTATATACGTATATGAATTATTTATGGTAAAAAGAATTTTACGTCCAGCATAAGTGTTTCACCTTGTACAGCCTTTAAGAAGCGTCGATTTTGGGATTTTTTATAATAAAAATTCCTAAAGTAATTTTTGAAAGTATATTATTATGTTAATAAACTTGGACTGAATTATAAATCCTATACTTATATTAAAGTATAAAGTATATTAGTATATTGTCTAATAACAATATTAAATTATTATAAATTGTCAATAGTTGCAAAATTATAAAAAGAATTTGGTTTCAAATATAATTATAATAATAAACATTTTATTTTATAGAATACCGTTTATTTCGAAAGCTATTTTCATTTGAAAACTTTCCTATCTTTCTATTGTATAGTTTATAACGAAAATAAAATTGAGCAAAACAGTTAAGGAGACTATGGGTAACTTATATTTTTATGAAATTTTTATAGAAACAATTAATATTTTATTTAATTGTTATTAAATTAATAAATTGCAATGTTATTTATCAAGTTGGTGAGGCATAAATAATAAATTTTGAAATATACCGGAATTTATTCATCACGTAATCGTGACGACAATTCAGGAAAATTAGATTTCCCAGAATAGTATAGTATAAGGAATTGTACGTATTTTTACATTAACTTCTGTCATCGCAAAATTTCCAGCATGAGTAACAACGTTTCTTTATACATGAGAAATTATTTCATACATGGGAACTAATTGAGTCATTGAATAAAAAATTTATTAGATTTGTTTACCATGAATCACTATGAATTATTATTGATTTTTAAATAGTGGGATAATTTCTTCAGATAGAAAACTTGATTACAGAAATATTGATAATTGAAATTTTGGAAAATATTATTAATTTTAGTTTGTAAAATTTTTTAAAAAGAAATTTGTTGAAGGATTTTATAAATTGTTGCTATTAATCCTTTCTAGTATAAAAATGAAATATACTTGAATTACAATAATTTATAGATACGAATTCCTCGTGGTAATTTATTTTCAGTTGCTCATTAATTATATGCATAACTGCCAATTTTCGAAAATGAAATCTTGAGTGAAGCAACTTTGTCATGTATTTTTAGGTTAGGTTTACAAGATGAATTCAGAGACTCAACAGATTGCATTAAAATTATTCATTGTGTTATTATATTACATTTTAATAAATA